>NW_026267832.1:45101-45856 GCF_000697945.3 Frankliniella occidentalis
GCGCTGCCTCTTCTCTCCAGCCCTGCCCTCTCCCCTCTCCCTGCCCAGCCACGAGGCGGCGCCTGATTCCTCAATCAGCTGGGGTCACCTTACACTTAGGGCTGTGCGGTATTGAAATTTCAGTACCGAACTTCGATATTAAAAAAATACCGAAACTTGTCGGTTTCGGTTATCGATACCGTACCGAAAATACCGAAATACCGAAATATCGAAATACCGAAATACCGAAGTATCGAAATTTCGACAACAGAGAAGCTAACAAGGAAGTGAAACAATTTGGGCACTTTGAAAACAGCGCGCGATGCCATGTCTGCCGCCTGACATGCCAGCAACGCCAGCAGCTCCATCTAGCGTCGTAGTAGGCGCGTAGAGCGGGAAAAGAACGGTAGGAGAGACTGGGAGGGGCGGACATGTAAAAGTAAAGGTTTGAGAGGGCGCGCGCACCCACTCTGAGTACCAAATTCTTCGTATTATGGAAATAATGAAACATCGAGATACCGAATTACCGAAATTTCCAAACTTTCGGTATTTTTCGATATTTCGATAATATCGAAATATCGTTCCCGAATAGCAGAAATGTAAAATACCGAAGCATCGGTATAAAAAAAATACCGATATCGTTTCGGTATTCCCGAATATCGCACAGCCCTACTTACACTGCCTTACACCGAGACGGCTCCAACCACCTGCACCGGCTTTTATTGGCAAGCGGATTCGTCTTTCTGAAATTCTTTCTTTCGTATCAAAACGTTTGT
>NW_026267833.1:0-1537 GCF_000697945.3 Frankliniella occidentalis
GAACATAAAAAAATCATGTCAGCATCAGCAGTAGACAGTGTCAGGGCGGCAAAGAATATGCGAGTTTATGTAGACAGAACTATTAACTTTGTGGAAAGCCACACGTTTTCACGGAAGGATGAGTGGGACACCCTCCGAAACGCAGAAGCTCACAAGACCCTTTTAGACAGGCTTCGCATATCTTGCTCAGAAGCTGTTCAGTTAAATTTTAAAAAGGGTGTTGAGACACTTATCAAGTATGCCGAACCTTCTACTGGGCCATTTGGAAAGGGCCGATTCTTGGTTGAGCGTAAGTAGATTTCAAACAAGTGTGATGTACCTTTCACTTTTACGATTTATTAATTTTTACCATTTTTACAACAGCAACATATCAAACTGATGAAGAGTTTAAGAAACAGCTACTTTTATCATCCGGCAGCTTTGGGCTGATTTTCGCCGGTTTGACCCCGAAATAAGCTCAAAATGGAAGGAAACAACCACATCCCTTGCTTGTTTGCTAATAAGCAGGTGCAACAAAAGGGGAGGTGTGCCAACCACAATCGCTAGAACTGAAGTTGTGAACACAACAGAAACTACTGAGGATGGCGAGATAATGTACAGTTTTCTCTGCAATAACCATAACAAGCAGGCCCGCCCTTCCGCCAAACGAAGATGCTAGCTCCGCTTCGCTCCGCCGGCAACTCCGTTCGGCAGGGGCCGGGCCTGCTTGGCCTGCCGGCGGCGATGGTCGGGCCTGCGGCCCGACCATTTCTGTCGCGCGATTTGCTGAAGAACATGACCGAATGATGTAGCGGGCCTTCGGCCCGCTTAAACCTGTCATCTTCGAGTTTGCCCCAAAGACTCGAGAAAGGGATGTAACGGTGAAACACCGCGACTACAACCCACCCTTCTGCTTAGAAAACGTTTTTCGGGGGTGGTGGAAAGTTTCCTTTCTATTTTGCGGTTTTTAGGACTTCTTCTACATCTTATTGTGCACTATGGCAATTTTCAGCTCATTTTCGTCTAAAAAGACCCTTCAGCGCCTAAACGGTTAGAGATAGAGCAAAACGGATGAAATTTTCGCCCAAGAGCCTCTACTTACGCAAGTTACCCCTTAGGAGATCATCAAGAAAATATTTTTGCCAAATTTTTGGGCCTTTCCTGTTTTCTTCGATACCCCCTTTCAGCCCCTTAGGGGTGGCTGACAGGATTTGCCGTAGGCGTTTTGTTTTGTGGGAGTGAACCTTGGTGGAACAAAATCCAGCGACCACGCTAGGTGGTAGCTAGGCCGTCTAGGGACACCTCGAAAAATATGGGATTTTGTTCCAGCAAGGATAAAAATGTCCCGCCCTCCAAAGTCAGCCCAAGGCGTAAGTGAACAAGACTTTCCGAAAAAGTGTCCCGCCATCTTTTAACATGTTGTTCATCAGGTCCAATTACGCATTTCTGGATGGTTAATTTTTGGTCCATTTTTCGGTCGTGCCTCGGGTACCGCGCTCTGAGCCGTTTTCAGAGGGCTGCAGCTTCGTAACCTTGGTGGAACAAAATCCGGCGACCA
>NW_026267833.1:4046-9809 GCF_000697945.3 Frankliniella occidentalis
ATTTCATTCACTTCCGCACTCCACACCCATGGAAGTTGGGGCTTAGTTGGTAGCTTCTCAGCTCGCTTTGATAACCAGGTAACTGCGGTCTTCATTAGTTCGTTGAAGGACAGTTGTTTCCCACCACTGGAAATATTCTTCAGGCTCTCTGCAAGCAAAAGGTAAGTAGTGAGTGAATTATTGAAGTACTATAATAGTTGTATAAGTTGTCTATAATTTCTAATTGTTATTTACCTTTGATTACATCAAACAGCAAGGGTGTTTTTTTGGCAAGACGCATCCTTCCAGTCTCTGACACCATACCTTCCTTCGACCTGTTCCCATGCAATTTTAGAAAGTGGCCACAGTGGTTTGTTATAAGAGACGAGAAGACATGTTCAATGCAGTCCCAGCTTTTCGAAGCATTCGCACCCCGATTGGAAAGGTACTTTATCCGAGGGGTCCGCAACTGTGGTCTGCCGGTGTACACAGGATGCGGGCTTCTTGGTTTTCTCAGGTTTTCCCTTTTTCTTCCCGGTCTTCCCAAAAGTTTTCTTGGTTTTCTTTGATTTTTCCCGGGCTTCTTTGATTTTTTCCGGGCTTCTTAAAATTTTCCGGGCTTCTTCGATATTTTCCGGGCTTCTTAAAGTTTTCATGGGCTTCTTACGGTTTTCATAGGGTTTCCCGACTCTTTGTAGGTTTTCTTTAGGTCTTCTCTGGTCTTCCCAAAAATTGAGTGGTCTTCCGTCGGCCTTCCTGGTCTTCTCTGAGAGGGGTTCTCCTCTCCATCACAATCGATCAGTATAGTGTACTGCGACTAACGGAGGAAGAAGAAGAGCGGGTAGAACATAGAGGTTCCTGATTGGCCGAGCGCTTACCCCTACTACCGGCATGACGTAGAGGTAGCGTAGGCCGGAAGCTCCCGACCAATCGGTAACGTTTATGTTCTACCCGCTCTTCTTCTTCCTCCGTTAGTCGAAATACACTATAAAGTAAAGCTGGTCCTCGTGGACACGGCTCCGGGTGGCGAGCCGGGCGCACTAGGCCCACTAGCAGGACGAAGACGTCCTCCTCGTGGACAGGCGGGCCCCGTGCACTGGCAGCACAACGACAACGACCTCCTCGTGGACACGGCCCCCGGTGGCGAGCCGGGCGCACTAGGCCCACTAGCAGGACGATGACGTCCTCCGTGTGGACACGGCCGCCCCGGCCGCGGCCGTGTGCACTGGCAGCAACGGCAACGGCCTCCTCGTGAACACGGCCCCGGGTGGCGAGCCGGGCGCACTAGGCCCACTGGCAGGACGATGACGTCCTCCGTGTGGACACGGCCGCCCCGGCCGCGGCCGCGGGGCGCGTGCACTGGCAGCACAACGACAACGACCTCCTCGTGGACACGGCCCCGGGTGGCGAGCGGGGCGGGAGGACACCCGTTCTCAAAAGGGAATGACTCGGCAGCTAACCACCCCCTCCACATTTCTGTATCCTCACGGCCTGCTGGATTCTCGTGTATGTGTGTGTGTGTATGTGTGTGTTCGCAGTTCGCACTTTTCGTACGCAGACGTTCTCTCTTCCTCTCTCGGCGATTCGCGCCATTATTCTGCGAAGCATATTTCTCCTCTAATCTGAGAAGTTTGTTGGTTAAAGGTAAGCTTTTGAATTATAAATCAAATGCCTGGATTTGTGCCGTTGAATTGCCCTACCCCTTCTATGATTGTCAAGTAGTCTTTTTAATACGTTGTATATTATCGTAAGGGTCTAATGATGCCGGCTCGGAATCAATCAGGTGTTATGTACCGCTAAAACAATGTTTCTGAGCAACATCTTCTGAAATATTGCTGTTTTCTATTCATTTTAATTTCTCTCTGAAAAAAACTGCATATTGAAGTATTTTGGTATCCTTTGTTCCTTTAGTTTGAGGTTAGGATGCTCATGCCTGTTGAATTTGAATGGCTACAATTATCTATGCCTGAGGATTTCGGTTGACTTTGCACTTACTAACTCTCTTTATGTATTCTTGCAGAGAAGCAGATTTTGTGGTCACACTTTGAAAATGACTGACAAGGACAAGCCCAAAGAGCCTGAAGTAAGTTTTTTATTGTCAGCTGTATCTCTTTGTGCTTATTGTGTTGTACACTAAATTCTAACTTTTACTTTTCAGTCGGATTCTTTCTGGAAAACTGTGGAAAAAAAGATGAACTGTACTCTTCCAAAACTTCTTAAGAACATCCTTGAAAATTATGGTTATGATTCATTGCCAGCTTTTAGGCGTTTCAATGCAAGCCAAATTGACAATATTGAAAAGTTTATGCAAGAAAAGTGCTTCAGACTTATTGAAGCCAATGAGCTTAAAGATTACTATGGAAGGTTTGCGAAAGCGCCTGAACTGTACGAATTGGGAGGATTTCGAGGGGTTCTTGAAGAATTGGCGGACAAATTTAAAAATGATGTTCACCAGAGGCCATCAACTTCATCAAAGGGTCCACCAACAACTGCCACTCAGGAGCCTACATCTGACACCGACTTGTTGCTGAATGAACAAAACCATCTTTATGAAATGTTAAAGACATACATTAATGAAAATTTTCCACAAGTATTTGAAACTGAGGATGCTGATTTTGGTGATGACGATCAAGAGCAACCTCAAGCAAATGAACTGATTGTGAAAGTAACGAAAAATGGTTTTGGTCAATTTGTTGCCACAGTGCAGTGTCCATCTTGTAAAAAAATACTAAATGGTTCCAAAACTGCTAAACGGTGGAAGCACAATGTTTACAGGCATATAAAAGACCACCATTTAAAGCCAATAGGCAAATCTAATCAAAAAACCCTCTGTGAATCTTTTAATCTAACACCAAAGGTAAACATTTTCTTCACTTCTTATTTGTGTTACTTATTGTTCAAACGCTAACTTGTGTTTTGTTTTAGAAATCAGTGACTGTTAGAGATTGCTCAAGGTCACCTTCTCCAGCGAAGAGGCGTAGAAGAAATTCAGTCAATAGTATACGGATAAGCTCTGAGGAAGATGAGCATGTGAGTTCTGTTAATACTAGTACTTCCTTTGATTATTTGTTTCAGCGTAAAGTTTTATTCTTTTCTAAAATATGAGTGGTTATATTTATATGTATTTATTTATTTTTGAATTAGGGAGAGTCTCAGGAAATGCATGGAGAAACAAACAAGAGCCCCCCTAAAAAATCAACAGAGAATAATGGAGCTCCCACGAACAACTCTTTAAATGGAGATAAGGTCAGTTGAATGCAATTTATTTATGATTTAAGTTGGAATTTGTTGGACAACTGTCTATAGTTTTTGCAACTTAGTTATTAATCTGCTATTTCAATCATAATTTTAGGAGCAAACTCAGTCACCAACTGGTTCAGAGAAGGAGAGAAATGTAGAAACTGAAAATAATTTAGAGGGTAGCTCTAACACTTTGAACGATAAAGAGAAGGCAAGTTTACTTTTTTCCTGTATTATGGTAAAGTTGTGAAAAGTTTCCAAGTAATAATGAATGCATTTAATTTTGCAGACTGGAGCTCCTTCAGACAGTTTAAATTTTTGAATAATGAGGGTTCACTTAGTGCTGCTGCTCCCTCAACCTGTGAAAGACAGCACATTCAATTGACCGAATCAAAGTGGATGAAAGAATGGTATAGCAGATCTGCAAGAATAAAGCGTCAATTGCTAGATTCAGGTTCTTTAAATGTGAGCAAAATTACTGATTATTTCAAAATTATAAATGAGAAGGACATGTTAAAACTAGAAGTTTTAATGCTGAAGAAAAGGCTGTCAACATTCATGTCTCAACCTAAAGATGAACCCACCCAAAGACTTTTCATCAGCAACTTTCTTCAACTTCTTTTGACAACTGCTGAAGCTAATGCAAATCGTAAGGACCAAGGGAAAAGGTACTGTCCAGAGTTGAAAGATGTATGCACTTATATTTTTATTTTAGGCGGGCTCATGTTGTATGAATTTTTGGTGTTAAATCTACCTATCCCCTCTGTGACTACTGTTCGTGATACATTATCTAGTAAATCTACTCTTGAAGAAGGTGCGTTCAGATTCAAGGAACTTGATGCATTTCTGACACTCCACAACCTTCCAAGGAAAGTTAGTGTGTCTGAAGATGGAACAAGAGTACAAGGGAGAATACAGTACCATCGTAAAACCAACCAAATTGTTGGTTTTCCTCTACGTCTGGATGCCAATGGATGTCCAATTGTTGGTTCTTACCCCGCTACTTCCTCAACCATTATTGGCAAGTACTTTAGTGAGAACACTGCAAGCAAGAATGCTTACTGTATTATGGTCCAGCCTTTGGCAGAGAACGCTCCTTCCTTTTGTCTTGCTTTATTTGGGACCAACAACAAGTTTTCTTACAAAGACATAAAAAATAGATGGAAATGGATGCGTTTAGAAGCAAAAAAGTACAATATTGAAATTGTAAATTATTCTAGTGATGGTGATGCCAAACTTTTAAAGGCGATGATGATGAATGTATTTACGGAGCCCAACAACAGTTGGTTTTCTGCAGATGAAAATACTCCTGTACTACACATTCAAGATCACATCCACATTGGGACCAAATTAAAATCAAGACTTCTGAACCCATCTGTAATTATTCCAATGGGAAATTTCATTGCAAGCCGTGGTCATCTTGTTGATCTGGTCAAAAATTGTAGTAAAGATCAAACTTTAGGACTGAAAGAGAGTCACTTAAATCCTAAGGATAAAATGAATTATCGGTCTGTGGAATTAATGACTAACCCTAAATTGATTTCTTTTATGCTATCTAAATTCCCAGATGCTAAAGCAACAGCTACGTACCTAAACATGTCAAGAGAAGTTGTTTATGCCTTTACCCAGAAGGACCTATCCCATTCCGAAAGGATTAAGATGATTTGGAAGTGGGTTTTTTTTTTGAGAATCTGGAGAGAGTACATCCAGAATAATTTTGACTACAGTGTTAGTAATAATTTTATTACATTGAATAGTTATTACTGCATAGAATTGAATGCACATGCTATGGTGCACATGATGCGCATGTTCAGAGATACGGAAGAGCCACATTTGTTTTTACCTTGGCTGACTGGTAGTCAGCCATGTGAAGCATCATTTCGGAGCTTTAGATCCATGACATCAACACATTCAACTGTTGTTAATTTCAGTGTCCTTGATCTTGTTTACAGAGTTCGCAGGGTTGACTTTAGCACAGAAGCAAAGTGTAAACTACAGAAGAACTTTGCCTTCCCCCGTTCTAAAAGAACGGCTGAAGTACCCACTGCTAGTGTTTCAATTATACAACCACTACCAGAAGACATAGACATAGAGTTTATTATTGACTCTGCCCAGAAGGAAGCATTCCAACTTGCCAAAGACTTGGAAATGATCCCAAAGGGAACAAAATTTAAAATTGCACCCATGAGAATGCCTAGATATAACGATAAATGTAAGGGAAGCTGGGGTCCCATGAGACACTTTTTGTTTTTCGGGCCTGTAGGCCACAATTGTTGAGATATTTGAACTTTTACAGTCGGAATTGAAAGTATGGTTACTTGCCTGTTAAATGATACCCAAGTCATATTTTTAGTACAACTCTTTTTCATACAGGAATAAATTTGAAAAAAACCTTGCAAAGTCCCATGGGACCCCGGGCCCGGGGTCCCATGAGACTCGCTCGGGGACCCATGAGACACTTGTAACTTTCATGGTAGAAGAGGTAAAGGGACAGGAAAGAAATGTTCCTTAGTCAGTTAAATGCCTTAATAAAACAAAACAATC
>NW_026267833.1:13002-14152 GCF_000697945.3 Frankliniella occidentalis
TCGGGGAGGGTAGTTATTAACGTTTATGTGACTTAGTGTCGTTATTTAAAATAAATCAACTTCAGGGCCGTTGCGGCAGCACTAAAACGTGTCCGATCGGTCTCCGAAACAAATAGATTTTTTTTTTCATCGAAAGAAACAAAGTCTGACCCTAAGACCTTTAAATATCTAAAAAGTGATTTTTATGTGCCAGTCTACCGCATACTTCCGTTTGTTGGGTGCTCCATGGTTCCCGAGAGCGGTGTTCCTGAGATTCACCAATTTTTGAACATGCGCACGTCAGGGGGGACTTCGTCGCCACCCGCCGCCCCTTGCCATCCGTGATGGTATAGAGGACATCTCAAACTATATCGATAAAAAAATAAAATTACAATCGCAAGTTTCAGACAAAGAGAAATCTTTGATGTATGTCAACGAAACATCGAGTCTGCCATATTCACGAATGTATTTTGAGGATTTATCCTGTATATCTTGTTCCAGATAAAGATATCTTTTGCATGTGTTTTGTTGGCGGAAATGCAGTCTTATAGCCATCCTGAAGATATCTTGCAGATATCGAATGATCAAAACATGTACAAATTCAGATATCTGATCTCTGCCTTCTGATATCTAGCAGATATATTAGTGATGTTGATTGCTGTGTGGGGGGTACTTAGGCTGTTCACACTTGTCCTTTATCTAGTCAACCCTTATTTTGTTTGTCATATGACGTATTGCACCAACTCGCGGTGGTCATATCATATCCAACCTCTTCAGACTAAGACCCTCCGCCTCCGCCCGCCCACCCTCTATCCGGCTCGCCCGGAGACCTCCATCGTCACCAGAGAGCGGGATGGCGGCAATTTTTGAACCGAAGATCGTGATGTCATCACGGTCACTCAATGTGACCTTTTTAACGCAACAGATTTCTATGAAATTTCCTTCAAACATCCTGGACAGCTCGGGACTGAAACGCGGACAAACCTCGTGGACTGGATTGCGGACAGTGCCACAAATAGGTTCTCGGACCACTGCGGACAGAGCCACGGATAGATAGGATCTGAGATGACTGCGGACAGTGCCACGGACACGATCGCGGACAGCATATTTCAACGAAATTTCCTTTAACCATCCTGGACAGCTACAGCTACACGGACAATCATCGTGGACA
>NW_026267833.1:15956-19667 GCF_000697945.3 Frankliniella occidentalis
AAAAGAATTTGGCCACATATCGGCCCAAGTTGTCCATGCAGTACAAAAAACAGTTGTTGACCAGTTCCGTAAAGTAGAAAGTAAAATTGCAGGGTTTGAAGAGTGCCTTATCAAAAATCCGGTAGGCATTTAATTTTTTTTTATCTAAGCTCTATTTCTTGTTATGTTGCTCTACCTGTGAAATTTTGATCCAATTCAAATTTATTTTTCTATTCAGCAATAATTGAGGAGTTGCAGTCCACTATTACATGTGCTTTTAATAAAATGGAGAATATGGTTCAGGAAGATGTTGACAAGAAGAATGATCTAATACCTACAGCCATTAGTATTAGTGCTGAGTTCAAAAAGCTTGAAAAATGGTGGCAGATGTCATTGCGACCTCAACAAGATGCAGGTAGGGAGATTTCGCATTTCCCTCAGCTCTATTATTAATTTTGTTTCTCTATTACTAAAATTCTGATCTAATGCAAATTTTTTTACCAGCTGCCCGCAGAGGCAACAGGCTTCCTCGATGATGAAAGTATACTGCAGCTTGTACAGCTTTTGTCTTTGTTTTCATCTGTATCTCTTACATGTTTTTCATTATTTCAGACCACTGTAACCGAGGTGCCCTCTTATTCTCAAGGAGATGATTCCCAGGGGGAATCAGGCAATGATAGTGGTTGCTTTATCAGTAAAGATGTAAGGAATAATGAAATCCATTGTGATTTTTGTTACTCTTGCCTTGGCAAGTAACTGTTAGTCAATTCTATCCTACTACTTATTCTTTTGCAGGATAACATTGTCGAGAAACAGAATACTGTACAGCTTTCTAGTCTCGCTGAACTTAAGGTATGACATCACTGCTACTGTATATCTGTTAATTATCTAACCAGACTTAGCTGGTAAATTAAAGGGTATTCTCTGTCTGCTCCAGAAAAAGATCGACGCAAGAGCTAACAAACAAGATGAGCAGAGACCAGGAACATCTACTCTAAGACTAGTGAGTTAATGCATAAGAATTTGAATCTGAGCATGTTTTAAAAAATGTTGGTGCTAATTCCTTTTTTATTACTAGGCACCAAAGAGGAAGGCAGGGTCTGCTCAAAATGATCATAATGATCAGGATGACCCGCCACCAAAACAAACAAAGTGAAGTTTCTTCTAGTTCCTTGTCCAGTGCGCATGTTTATAGGTGAACAGCTTGCTTAAGCTACCACTTGCATTGAGCAAATGATGATTAACTTTAAGATTTGCAGGCCACAAACAGGCTTACTCTCAGCAGCCGGACCACAAGACAACAGAAACCCAACCGACAAAAATAATCAGGTACCTAGTGGACATTTTCAGAGCTGTCAACTAAAAGGATATTTTGCAAACTTGATTTCCATGAATTCAATAATCAATTATGTACTTTTGCTCTTGCAGGAACCCACAGAGGACGAAAGTAAGTTCAATTTTTCCGTGAAGCAGACATTTGACAAAGATGGGTTAGTTATACATTGTTACTCTCATTTCAGTGTGTGCAATCTGCCTCGGACCGAAGAAAGACAAAATGACATTAGACTCATTTTGTAAAATTTGTATCAAAAAGTGGATTGACTTCGCAGGGAATTGCCCCATCTGCAAACGTGATGTGGACGTTTGCGAAGTTCCTTTCTGACTTGTTTCAAAGTGCAATTATCAGTTTCAATTATTGTATTTTTTAAAATTATTTTAGACCTTTTAAAATGGGTTAATTACCTTGAACTATTGTTTAGATGTTGAAGTATTCGAATCAAGTAATGTACATCTTGATATATTTTTTAATTGTGCATTTGCTAATATTCATTTTTGCTAAAATTTGATACGTTGAATTGTAATTAAAAGTTTATGGAAACTTTGGAGCGAGTGGATCTTACTTCAAACCCGCTCCCCCCATTTCTGCAGTCAGTAATGGAGAGTTAATAAATCAGAACTCGACTCATGGATGAACAGAAAGTTAAGCAGATGGTGACAAAGGAAACAGTAAAATAGACATGGGTATTGTAATGTATCCAAACCCCGCTGTCAATTTACACATGGACGTTGTGACAGTGATTCTATAATGAGACCTTAATGCAGATCTGTAAATCCCGTACACAAACCTTTTAATAACAGAACTTAAATGTCTGTTATGACATGCTATTTAAAACATGAAGATGAGTCAAATTGACCATTCTGTTGTCCCTTACTAAATGACCTGCCCAAGTAACAGAGATCGGTCACGAAAACGTCAAAATGACGTCCTTTTTCGTGTCAGCGACCGAGGTCACAAATACGTGTTTTATGATTCTCGGCCTGACGTGCAAAAAACGTCAAAATGACGTTTAAATGACGTAAACGTCATTTTGACGTTAGATTGACGTCACGTCATTTTGGCATCCAGGAATTACGTGCACCATCGCGCCAATATAATTGTAAAATATATTGCTCCATTTCGATTACTTCATTTTTCAATCAAATAGCAGAGGGTGTTGAGGGAAAGATATACAAAGACAATGAATTACGGTATATGCATTTAATCAATGCCAAGTCTTACCTTACTAACAAAAAATAAATCTTACAAGGCGTTAACAAGAGATAACTAGTCTTGGACCATTCATAAGGTCACCATTATTCAATGCCTATCTTACTAACAAAAAATAAATCTTACAAAGCGTTAACAAGAATTAACCCAATTTAGACCATTATAAGGTCACCAAAAAAATATCAGTCTTAACAGAAGAGCAGTCATAATAACAAAAAAAATCACAGATGCTTTGTACATATTTGGTATGTATACAGTATTTATACATATAAAGAAAAATAACTAAACAAAAAATAGATGAATCAGTCCGAGTCTTCATCTGGTTCACTCTCAACCTCAGTGCCAGAACTAGCTGAATTGGCACTATCTTCAGAACTCTCATCATGTTCTGCAAGACTTGAACTTGTTTTCTTTTGAAGACTGACTATGAAAAACCTCTTTATGGCACCATTGAGAGCACACAGGTCTGTGGCCGAGTCCCACAACTTTGTTGCTACACCTAGAAAATACAGGATCTTAGAAAAACAGAAACAAATATACACGGGTATAAACAAGAAGTAACAGAAAAATAACTCACATTGAATCAGCTCCACACACTGGGTTCCATATATGGCATACTTAGTGCCATGTGTTCCCTTCCAGGATATGGCACAACATAACGAAGGCTTGAACAATGCATTCAATGCCGCTTTGGCACAGGCTTGCTCCGTATGAGTGTGTTTAACTTTGCAAAACAGATAGTTTACCTAGTAACAAAATAAAAAGAAATGAAGTATGTAATTAAAAGATCACTCCTATGACTGATGTATATACTACCAACCATGATGCCAAAGTTCTCCGCATTTGACAGATAATCCTCCAGCTGCTTCAAGTGTTCATAGTTGCTAATAGGAAGTTTGGGAAGACCTGAGGGTTGACGTATTGCTGCCTCCTCAGGAAATAATTTATTCATAATTCTGCGCAACATCCCTTTGACCTCCTCAAGCTGAATTGAATTCTCTTGCAGTAATTGATTATTTAAAGATGCTTCAACAGACTTTTTGGGTTTTGAGCGCACAGCTGTAATATTCAATAACTTAATTATTGTTATCACTTTGAAAATAATGGCTACCCTATGATGTGCCTTACCTTTCCCTTGTTTTTGAACCTTAGGAGATTTGGAGATTCTACCTGATGGTTCTCCA
>NW_026267833.1:19717-25882 GCF_000697945.3 Frankliniella occidentalis
TTACACATGGACGTTGTGACAGTGATTCTATAATGAGACCTTAATGCAGATCTGTAAATCCCGTACACAAACCTTTTAATAACAGAACTTAAATGTCTGTTATGACATGCTATTTAAAACATGAAGATGAGTCAAATTGACCATTCTGTTGTCCCTTACTAAATGACCTGCCCAAGTAACAGAGATCGGTCACGAAAACGTCAAAATGACGTCCTTTTTCGTGTCAGCGACCGAGGTCACAAATACGTGTTTTATGATTCTCGGCCTGACGTGCAAAAAACGTCAAAATGACGTTTAAATGACGTAAACGTCATTTTGACGTTAGATTGACGTCACGTCATTTTGGCATCCAGGAATTACGTGCACCATCGCGCCAATATAATTGTAAAATATATTGCTCCATTTCGATTACTTCATTTTTCAATCAAATAGCAGAGGGTGTTGAGGGAAAGATATACAAAGACAATGAATTACGGTATATGCATTTAATCAATGCCAAGTCTTACCTTACTAACAAAAAATAAATCTTACAAGGCGTTAACAAGAGATAACTAGTCTTGGACCATTCATAAGGTCACCATTATTCAATGCCTATCTTACTAACAAAAAATAAATCTTACAAAGCGTTAACAAGAATTAACCCAATTTAGACCATTATAAGGTCACCAAAAAAATATCAGTCTTAACAGAAGAGCAGTCATAATAACAAAAAAAATCACAGATGCTTTGTACATATTTGGTATGTATACAGTATTTATACATATAAAGAAAAATAACTAAACAAAAAATAGATGAATCAGTCCGAGTCTTCATCTGGTTCACTCTCAACCTCAGTGCCAGAACTAGCTGAATTGGCACTATCTTCAGAACTCTCATCATGTTCTGCAAGACTTGAACTTGTTTTCTTTTGAAGACTGACTATGAAAAACCTCTTTATGGCACCATTGAGAGCACACAGGTCTGTGGCCGAGTCCCACAACTTTGTTGCTACACCTAGAAAATACAGGATCTTAGAAAAACAGAAACAAATATACACGGGTATAAACAAGAAGTAACAGAAAAATAACTCACATTGAATCAGCTCCACACACTGGGTTCCATATATGGCATACTTAGTGCCATGTGTTCCCTTCCAGGATATGGCACAACATAACGAAGGCTTGAACAATGCATTCAATGCCGCTTTGGCACAGGCTTGCTCCGTATGAGTGTGTTTAACTTTGCAAAACAGATAGTTTACCTAGTAACAAAATAAAAAGAAATGAAGTATGTAATTAAAAGATCACTCCTATGACTGATGTATATACTACCAACCATGATGCCAAAGTTCTCCGCATTTGACAGATAATCCTCCAGCTGCTTCAAGTGTTCATAGTTGCTAATAGGAAGTTTGGGAAGACCTGAGGGTTGACGTATTGCTGCCTCCTCAGGAAATAATTTATTCATAATTCTGCGCAACATCCCTTTGACCTCCTCAAGCTGAATTGAATTCTCTTGCAGTAATTGATTATTTAAAGATGCTTCAACAGACTTTTTGGGTTTTGAGCGCACAGCTGTAATATTCAATAACTTAATTATTGTTATCACTTTGAAAATAATGGCTACCCTATGATGTGCCTTACCTTTCCCTTGTTTTTGAACCTTAGGAGATTTGGAGATTCTACCTGATGGTTCTCCAGTGGGTTTTTCCTGATCAGCCAATTTATGTGCTTCTTTGCCTAAAAAATAAATTTTCAAATTAGATTCAATTGAAGATAACAATGAGCACAAACTCTACTTCATTTACTCAATAGAGTAACCATACCTGATTGAACTAGGTTACAGGCAATGTTGGCATCTATGCCGGAAGCATTAGCAATTACATCAAAAGAATGTTGATCAAGATTCCCATCCATTTTAAGTGTAAGTATATTTTCAACACCTGTTGATTCCAAAGTAAGATAAGAACAGTATTTCATTTTTCAAACTGTATAAATAGCCATAAGAAGTTGAAATTTAAAATATTATTGATTGTAACATTTTGTTACAGTTTACCTGATTTTTGCTGAACATCCACATTACAGATAGATCAACTGCACTTCCAGAACTTCCTTTCAAGGCAGAGTCAGCAGAGATGGACTTTGTTGCAGGCAACATACTGGGGGAACCTGTAGTACCTGGGGCTAGAGAAGGAAAATTAAAACTAATCTGAAACCAAAACTTCAGTAGAAATTGAACAAAGATACATACCCTCATTAATTAGTACTGTAGCTGATGCTGGTCGAGAGGCAGTGATGTCTGAAGAGAGTGATAGAAATATTCAAACATATAAATATTAATGATAGGAGCTATTTAAACAGATCAATGTACAATGCATACCATTATTTTGTTGTAAGGGTGGCAACTTGACAGAAGCAGCAAGACTTTGAGCAAGTGTGCAAGCTATCTGACTGCCAGTGGGACCTGAGCTAGTTGAAGCCATATTTGGCAGGGTGACCACTGAGGTGGGCATCATGGTGTTCAAACCAGTACCTATAGAAGGAGGAAATAAAAGAAAGGAAAAAACAATATAGTGACATAGTTATTAAATCTAATGGAAGTGATTACATAAAAGACATACCATTCTTCGCAGAAAAGGTTGGAACTTCAGGTGTAGCAGAGAAACCTGAGCCAGAGATTGGGTATGGAATGCTTTTATTTTTAGAAACTCTAAATGTCCCATTTATGATTTATTTTCAATAGTGAAGCAACTTCAGGAGAGGGGAAGAGAGAGGGAGAAGGGTTATAATAAAAAGATGGTCAAAGCCTTATAATATTAAAATCTGTAAGTAATATACTATTTTTAAAAAATGATCAGTTCTTTTGCCATTAAGTAATAGTTTCAGAAAATTTAGACCAAAAAAGTAAAAGCTATCTTTTAGAATTCAAAGAAGAACAAAATCACTGAGCTTTGGGAGGGGGGAGGGGAAAGGTGAAGGGGGAGGGAAGGTCTGCATAAAGGCAGGGCCTCAGATCAACCTGCCACCAGTGTACCTCCTCCAGTCTAACTGTTACTATGCTTGCTTTTGTGTCGGAAGTCATTTTGTGTTTTGTTGTTCGTGTGGCTGTAAGTGTGGTGTGTAAAGTGACCGAAAAAGTTTGTGCGAGTTTTACTACCATGTCATCTGCGGGTAAAATGTATGCTCTGGTGAAGTGGCTCTCGGGGGATGATGAGGGCACCTTCACCCACAACATTGATGTCAGTTGGATTAGAGACTTCAATGCCAACAATTTTGCGGAGGAGGACTCTCATCTAATAGAGTGGAGAGTTCCTCCCAAACCCAGAACGGGATGGCCATTGCTCGACGGCAAAGTGTTATTTGTCAGTGGTAAGTTTCTCTGTGCTTGCTCACATCACCTGCCTGTTCTGGGGCCATTAGATATTAAATCAGGTAGATCATCCCCATATGTATGGTTTTCTGATTGCAGCTAACCTTGATTTTCTGAAGGGGAAGATGGAAAACTTACAGCAGGCTGCTCAACCTGCTGCTCAAGTTATAGACCCTCTCAACAATGCTCGTAAGTTAGTTTCATTGTACAAATCTTTACAGTATCGCTATTTAACTTAATGGATAGATCTTTCAAATTTTGCAATTTTTAACTATGAAGTGTTGCCCCATGTAGCTCAAAGTTAACACCTAAAACCCACAACTACTTTCAGCATGTTTCTGCTATGTACCTCACCAGTTCAGTGTTTATTCCAGAGTTGCAAGCTGCTATCCAGCAGGCTGTACAGGCGGCAATGGCTGCTGTTGCTGCGCAGGCTCCACCTCCACCTCCACAGGCTCCACCTGTACCTCCAGCAGTAGACCCAGTCCAGCCAGCAAATGCTGTGATCCACGTGCCACCAACTGCACAAAACAAGGTGATTTATTAGCCATCAGTAGGTCCCGCCCAGGGTTGTTAAAGTTACAGTAACGCAGTAACGAAGTTACTGTAACGCGTTACTCGTTACTGTAACGATAACGATAACGCGTTATATTTTCATTTGGGCTGTATCGGTAACGCGTTATCGTTACCATCGTCAGTAACGAGACGTAACGTCGATACATTTTACTCGTTACATGGGATATATTTGACGGATACACTTAATTTGTTGATGATGATGCGAAGGGAGTTAAAGTTTAAGCGTTCTGCAGCAATCGTGCAATGTTTTTCCGTGAACACCACGGAGCAGAAGGGGGGGAGGGGTGGGGGGTGGGGGGTCAGGTCTTAAATTATGACTTCTCAGCTTAGCTGGGCGCGGCGCTTTGGGCCGCTGGACTGCGGCGCGGGACTGGGAGAGGGAGGAGGGGATGTTGTGACTCCCCGCGCTGGCTCGCTGGCCGAGGAAGTGCGGTATGGTGACAAGGAGACCGCTTCGTATCAGCGCCAGCCTCTGGGACAGACATATGCGTATGCGTCAGCCGTAGGTCAGCAGTCCTTTTGCTCTCCTTACCGCCACCGGCGTGTTGCCTGGTGGAGTGGTGAAGGCAGGCTAGGCGGAAGGGTAAGAGGGTAAGGGCAGGAACAGCAGGTGACAGCTGCCTTCGGTCACACTTGATTCAGTCAGTCACTGCAGTGCGTCGCCTTCGTTTCGCTCCGCCGAACTTATCTAGAGTCGAGGGGGAAATGACTAGGGGACACAGCGTACGAGTTATTTCAACGTATTTCGGTTATTTCGCGGTATTTGGGTGGTATTTCGCGACTATTTCGCCATTATTTCGCATTTATTTTGCGGGAGGTGTAAGACTTATTTCGCATGTAATTTCCCCCTTGTCTAGAACGTTAAAAAAAGTTGCTCTCTTTGCTAGATTTCATTGTACACAACATTACGAAGAATATTTCTTAAAGAAATTTGGCTTTAGTTAACATGCTTTTTTTACGTATTAAATACCCCTTATTATACATTAACACCTTACTGTTTCGTTCTAGAAATTATTTTAAAATATTAATTTCATGTATCGAGTAACGAAGTAACGACGTTACCAGTAACGTAACGCGTTACAATTCTCCGAAGGCTGTAACGGTATCGGTAACGCGTTACCGAGGGTAGAGTAACGAGGTAACGGTATCGCGATACATTTTCAAAGTAACGTTAACAACCCTGGTCCCGCCCCACCTCTCCAGTTTCCCTAACTTAATTTATTTTTCTCTTTTGCAGGTCCTCATAGGTAGAGCACTGCATGTGGACAGGCAGGTTTATGAGAGCCATGTGCAGCATTGCCAGTCACCCGGCATAATTACTGGCACCCTCCTCCGGCAAGCTTTCAGCCGCAATAGGCTGATAAGGTCTAGTTATGCTGGCCAGAAGAGGGGGCAAGACCGGGTAGCAAAGCCATGTCTGAAGAAATATCAGAAAATGAGAGACATCCAAGGTATGCTTCTGAAACTGTTTGCACTTAATCTAGCGTTAATATTTATTTTATCTTGAATTATATTGTTTCAGGATATGTAAAGAACAGGTTCCCGAGTATAAGCCAATCGGCTTTCTGTCTCCTTGTTGGGCGCTACTTGGGTGAGCGCCCAAACAGAAGGGCAGAAACTACCGTAAGTTCATTCTAAATACGAATTCATTTTCAACTCCCCACTGATTCTAATACTAAATTGTCCTTTTCAGTACATTGACACTAGCGGCAGTGAAGAGGAGCAGGATTGATTGAATGTGATCCCATTCTCCTTAATTGGAAGATGTTTGTTTCACATCACATTTGCTCGCTAGATTTTAATTTGCATGTTAGTTTTAAGATATGTGACAAGTTTGCTCCTGTGAAGCTTGGCTTAAATTTGAAGTTAATTTTAATGCATGTTCTTGATTGACAGCGACAGAGATAATTTGAAAGATGAGTTTGAGTAAAATTTGTAAAGTTAATTTTTGCACGTATGTACTTGGTCTATCGAGACTTCGGTCAATGACTTTGAAAGAATAAAACCTAATGACAACCTAATGACGCTTCTTTATTGATTTTAAACTCAGCATTAACATTATTTACCTTTCTTCATCTCGGCATGTAGATATTGTCCACTTGTCCATGTACAATTCAAACTCGAACACTTCAATGCCAACACCTTTGCTGAGGAGGAGTCTCATCTGATAGAGTGGAGAGTTCCTCCCAAACCACATGTAGATATTGTCCACTTGTCCATGTACAATTCAAACTCGAACAC
>NW_026267833.1:25932-28707 GCF_000697945.3 Frankliniella occidentalis
GCTGAGGAGGAGTCTCATCTGATAGAGTGGAGAGTTCCTCCCAAACCACATGTAGATATTGTCCACTTGTCCATGTACAATTCAAACTCGAACACCTGTTGAAATTCATACAATGGAACATAAATTACATGTGACACGTTTCATTTTGGGATTGTTGGAGCTACCAGCATGGGTTCACAATAATACTTACATCCAACTCTCCGAACAACCCTCCTTTCTAGTTTACTTTTAGTTCAAATGAAGCAAGCAGCATGATGCTTTAGAGATCTCATTTCTCTGGTATCAGGCAGCGCCGTTTTGTCGTCACCACAGCTTCTGAAATGCAAAAAGAGTGAATAATTTACTGACGAAGATGACGTTTCAACTATACCCGGATCTTTACGAAAACTTAAACGAGTAATTGTTATATAGTTTACTCTCTGCGAGGTTAGGATTCCCTGGTCATAATAACGTCGAAGCTCTCAATACTAACGAAATTTGTCAAGTATATTTAACAAGTCAGCACATTTCGATTCATTTCACAGCACATATCAATTACTAGGATTTACTAAAGGAATAACCAAGAAAATTCACTTAGAATTACATGACTCAGTCGATTTGTCCATCCCCACAGCCACAGCCTTCGCCCTCTATACTTTCGGCTCCGTGCGTCTCCGTGCTCCCTCACTCCCTCCGCCTGCGTCCCTCTCTCTCTTGGTCTCGGTCGGCCAGCCACAGCACCGCGAAACATGTTGCAAACACTGAAATCAAACAAGTTTCTGTTAGTAACGAAAAGATTTACATGATTCACATCCGTAAGGAGCTTTGTACTAACCAAGACGAGCAGCACGAGAGAAGGGAGGATGGGAGGTGCGCGAAATTTCTACTGAGACCTGCGATCATGTAAGTTAACTAGGTTATGTTTACATTCAGCTTTATTTTGTATGTTATTTTGGCTGGAATGTGTCATTAATGAGTATGTAGTATATGCTCCTTCATTTCATGGCAACCGCACCATAAGGACTCCAATGAGATGTGTACGGTGCAGTTTTGCAATGAGGTCTTTTCATCTTCCCTAGGCCACAATGGAGTTTTCGTTTCGCTATGGAGGTTAGTGCTTTTCTTTATTATGTTTGTTTCTGCCCTGGCATCGAATCTTATTTAAATTCATATTTATTGAAGGTATCTTCTTTATTTCTTGCCTTCCTGTTTCACTTCAGAGGGTGAAGTGGGCAATTACTACAGAACTTGCAAGTTGTAAAACATTCTTCAACCAAAACCACGCACAGCTATGAATTTTGTTTGCATTAAAGGTAACACATCTATTTTTTTATGTAGACTTCAATTTATTTATTTTGAAGCCGCTTTGAAACTAATAAAAATCATTGTTCTTACAGGCTCTGGTCCCAAACATCTCATCTGGGCGCATCCTTCCTCGGCTAATAGTATTCTAACTTATCTGGTTAGCGTGATAAGTAAGTAGACATCTAGTAAGTATGCTGATAAATGCTGAGTAAGAAAAGAACTTTTTACTTCTAATAACCCTCCTCCTTGCAGTTATTCAGAACCAACAGTCTAGGTTAAATTTTTTATTCCTGCTTCTGTTTCAATCAAGAGGATAAACCGGGCAATTATACAGCAGCACTTGCAAAGTATGGAACATTCTTCAACCAAAACCACGCACAGCTGTGAATCTTGTTAGCATGCAAGGTAGGTGTCTACTTATGCAGACATAGATTTATTTTTACTGTAACCGTTTCAAACGAGGGGGCAATAACTACCTTTAAATGTGTACACATGATTCCCGAAAACCTTGATTCCCAGTGATTCCCGTCCTCTTATGTTCATTCCTTAGGTTTTCTAGTAGTAGGAAACGCTTATTTCGCCTAATTTTTACGTTATTTTGACTAATTTGTACGAATTCCACTAGTTTCCCGCTTATTTTAAGCGATTTCTGATGATTTTGACTGATTTTTATCCAGTGATTCCCAGGCAGGTGTACACATGATTCCCGGAGTTGTTGCCCCCTCGGTTTCAAAGCTAATTGAAATCATTGTCATTTCAGGCTTCTTTGAATTAGTTCACATTCGAAACTGTTTCTCACCACTTCCAAAAGTCACCACGTCTGATTATCTTTGAGTGACTGTTAACGTGGCCCCCGAGATGAACGGTCGTCTTCACAAGCGGACATCAGCCGCCATGTTGGATTCCACGGGGTACGGATAGGCCACCGTCTCCACTCAGCTGCCTGGCGGGTTGGCCTACCCAGATCTTTGCAGGCTGCACCTCTGGTTCTAGCTGGAGAATCGTTCATTGTGTGGAGTGTAAATCACAGGATAGAATAAATGTACTGTATGTTAAATTATCTACCTCATTCACCCTATAGTCAAAGCAAATTTAATCTATGCATTATTAAATTATTGATTCTTTACTAAATCAAAGACAACATCATAACTTATGATTCAAGTGCTATTCCGAATGAAAATCAAACTCATGGTGACACTAAAGACGAGAGATGACAGCGAAATCTTTATAGGAGATGAGATCCACGTGAAGATTGCGTATTACATTGTAGGCAAGTGTGAAGTAACCATCAGACTACACTTCAAAAAACTCACGGAAATTTATGTTGTGTAAAAGTATCACTTTACATTTAGTGTAGTTAAAGTATATTGGAACTATCACAGAACTATCACCGGCACTATCTCAAACTACCTTAAAAGTATATGGAAAACTTAATTGAACAAAAAAACTAGTAGATTTCATAAAGTTTTCATAAAGTTTTTATTAACTAAA
>NW_026267833.1:32610-34578 GCF_000697945.3 Frankliniella occidentalis
TACGTGTCCAGGGGGAAGGTGTTATTCATTCATGTAATTTTTCCCATCAGTTTCACTCTCCATCCGTTGAGACTGAAGTTACGATTGGGGATTGGTGTGCCTTTAGAGCAGAGGACCAAAAAAGTGTAGTAATAGGACATGTGTTATCTTTCAGTTATTCTATAGGCTCAAGTAAGAAAAATCAGGAATACTCTAGGTTACGAGCCCCAACAAAAGCCCCTGACAAAAATGCTCGTGGCATTGAGTGCCTCTGTTCATGGTATTCCCTGTCAAAGAAAAGACTGCAGCCAATAAGCATGGACACTCATGGTTACTATAATTTAGATAAATATATCTGCTCCTTGCCTAGACCAAAGATAACTGATAAAGGTGCTGTTGTTACTTACACACTACAGCAAATTAGCAATGCAAAATAGTTCCTTTTTATTTGTTCTTAAGTTTTGATGTGTTTATTATACTCTTGTGGTTTGTGATATTCAGTAGGTAAATATTTGACCCACTTTAAAATGTATTTGGTGTGAAAGAATCTTTTACATTAAACAAATATCACAAATATTAAGAAGTAGTAGTAGCAAAATGTTAATGCGTAAATGTTCCTTTTCTGATCTCATGTTTTATTTGTTAATTATTATGTGCCATTGGATTTATTTTATTCTACTAGAAGGTTGTAATGTATATTACCTTATCAGAAAGAATGTATTGTAACTGACCAATGCCTAATTGTGATTTAGTAGAAAATAATCTCTAAATACATCTGTTCTTAAAGAGCATTTTATTTTTATGCATAACAATTTAAAATAAAGACAAGAAGTTTCACTCGCTGCATGATTAATACACTACTTTCCTTTGAATTGAAGATACCACAGAAATACAATTCTACTACTTTAAAATTCTTTTTGAAAAAAACAACTATTATGAAGCATTATATTGAACACTAGTTATTAAAGCCCTATCCTCCATAAGCTTCAATTAATCAACACCACTACCACCCAAAACGACGTCTAGAGGACGCTAGCACTGTCCTGCGGCGTAGACATGAGATAAGGCACATCGGCACGTCTACTAAGGCGGTCTCGTCCGTCGGACGCGAGGTGCCTCGAGGACGCCGTCGTTAGCAGCACAAAACAAGTGCACCAGCACCTACAGCACAGAAATGGGCTGGCCTGTGCGCAAGAGAAGCAGGTCGTTCTGCCGGCGCCCGCACCGCCAGCCGGCGCCGTGGGCACGCATAGGAGGACGTCATCGTCCTGCTAGTGGGCCTAGTGCGCCCGGCTCGCCACCCGGGGCCGTGTCCACGAGGAGGTCGTTGCTGTTGTGCTGCCAGTGAACACGGCCGCGGCCGGGGCGGCCGTGTCCACACGGAGGACGTCATCGTCCTGCTAGTGGGCCTAGTGCGCCCGGCTCGCCTCCCGGGGCCGTGTCCACGAGGAGGTCGTTGTCGTTGTGCTGCCAGTGCACGCGCCCCGCGGCCGCGGCCGGGGCCCGCCTGTCTACGCGGAGGACGTCATCGTCCTGCCACTGCGCCAAGTGCGCCCGGCTCGCCACCCGGGGCCGTGTCCACGAGGGGGTCGTTGTGTTGCCAGTGCATGCGCCCCGTCGGTTAGGGCCGTGTCGTAGGCCATCGCATCGCACATGCGTCCACCGTATGTAAGTCTTATGCTCCACAGTGTTGCGAGTATGCCCAGGCAACGGGCCATGGCGCTTGAAGGGAAGATCGGATAGGCAAACCCGCATACTGTTGTGTAATAGGCTTACATACGGTACAGTGCACGCCCCTTTCCACCCCACCCCTCCTCCCGCGCCAGAAGTCTCAGGTGCTGCGGTTTTGATAGCCTCGTCAGGGTCAGCTTTGTCGTGTTGAGCCTCCGGCCCACATGTACAACAGGGTGGCTGATTTGCCCCGTTTTTAGCCCGCCCTTCTGCTTTTAAAAAAGCATTAAAGCGGGCTTATGCAACCGCTCTCGTGTC
>NW_026267834.1:0-14750 GCF_000697945.3 Frankliniella occidentalis
GGGGGGGGGGCGTGGCGCGCGGGGCTGGTCGGGGTAAGATAAACACGCAACGAGCATGACCCCAACAACAAGTCGGTGTCCTCTGCCGCATTCGATGTGCATTTGTATGCACGCGACAAATATATCTAATCCAGCTGGAGCTCCAGGGAAAGAAGAAAGGGGTAGGATGTGATGAGGTGAGAGCCCTTGGACTCCACGCCTTATGCAGGGTGGTCCATCTGCACCGTTCTCTCTTCGGGTTGTATACTTACTGTACCGCATGCAGTGTGCGGACGGACTTTCCCAACGTCGCTCAGCGAGGCGCCTCACGGCCCCGTGCGAGTATGCAACCCGACCGCACGCCTGCATCCGGGACAGTATGACCAGAAGAAAGAACGGCGCAGGGCGAATCTGAGACAACTCAATAACAATACTTGAAAAGGCAAATTTGCATTGGCGTATTTTCACCCCATAGCGGTGGCGCACCGATCCAAGTCGCCTTTGGTCATAGCGCTGGCTGGGTATGGGTCCATGGGTCCTGGATGCTGATCCGTCCCAGAGTCACTGCCACACGCTGCCTCTCGGCTCGCACGGCCCGCCCCCGCTCCCCGCAGTGGAAAAGGGGGTGGGTCGGGGGCGTGTGCAGACAAAGGCGATTAAAAATGCCTCCCATTCTCACATGTCAAGGGACTAGAGAAGAAAAAGAAAACAGTCGAGAGAGAGTTAGAGAGGGGGGGGGGAGTCTAGGTGCATAAATTATCTGAGTAGGAATGGGGCTGTCAGGGTTCCCAATCTGACTCGGGAAGCAGGTTCGTTGCTTCGGGATGAAGAGGAGAAAGTCGTGGAATCATCGGAATCATTCAGAATGCTTAGCTTTGTTCGTGGTTATCGACTCCTGACTCTGCAGCTCATTATGGTCGGAAGCATGATTGACATTACTCCTCTCTCTGGGGAGCCAATCACTCTTAGACAAATGAATGGGCTGACTGAGGCCCAAAATCTCTCCTCCCTCCACCCTCCCCACCCCCTCTCTCTCCCTCTCTCGCTCATGGCCAGTCAGCTTCACCACCCACCCCTCTCTCTTCTCTTCGGTCGCCCACGCTCCACCGTACCAACGCTCCCTCCACCGCCCGCTGTTTTGGCAGCCCATGTGCAGGAGTACCCAACGGTTACGACTGATTTGGAGACCACCCCGCGCATCCTCTCAACCCTTTATCTCTCTCACTCTTTTCGGGGTACCGCCGAATCCGAATGGAAATGGATATCAAGTGCGCGAGTCTCTCCCGGTCTCTCCCCCCGTTCTTTATTTGCCCGCCAGATCTCATCCCGATCCTGTTCCGAAATGGTAGCCACACTTTTGTAACAGACTCAACAGAGCTTGCTAGTGGCGCGAGGGCGGCGGCGTCGCTCTAGGAGGAAAGGGAAGGGAGGGGGCTGTTGTTCCCGTCAGTACCAGCAGCTAGCTATAGCCAGGACAGGGCCTGAGGCGGCCTGAGGGCTCAGGCTCCCCCGCGGGGGACGGCGGCCACGCCGCGGGGGAGCTGTACTAGGTCGCTCTAGTCTAGACGACATTCGGTGCCTCCACTTCCCACTGCCCCCCCCCCCTTACTCGTTGTCATCCTTTTCCTCCTTTATCCTCCGTATTCTAATCCTCATCTCAACCTCAACCTCTTCCTCCCCATCTTCATCCTCATCCACATCCTCCTTTTCCTCTTCCTCAACCCCATCCCCGTCTTCCTCTTCCTCCACCAGTACCCCCCCCCCCCCCCCATTCCCCTGGTCTCCGCTCCACCCCGGAAACGTCGATCTCCCATTTAGACTCGTAGAAGCTGGTCGAGCTGGCGCCCAAGGCGCCTTTAAATCATTGGGGCGACGCTCGCGCGGGACCCGCTGCGAGCTGGGCTCTTACGCTGGGTCCTTCCACCCCATACCCCTACTCGTGCAAGGCGAAATACACATCAAAAAAATGTATGTACACGCCGAAGTCGTATAGCTCTCTTTCAACGAAAGCTCCAAAAGAAGTTTGGCTGAAGTTTATCAATAATTTTCAATGAAGTTCACGGAAGTTAGTCGACGTTCGTGGGGGTTCATAACAAAGGTAAACAGCCCGAGTATAAGCCTGTTCGTGTTGCTATCCTCTCTCGCGCTCTTCTCTTCCAACAAGAGCGCTGCACGCTACTCGTTACGAGATCAAGAAGCGCTCTTCTGTGGAGACAAACACAAAGGGGGAGCAGAGCTGGAGGCAGGCTGGGGGGTGGCAGCCGCGGGCAGGGCAGGGCAGGGAAGGTGCTGTCAGGGGTTGAGAGATGGATGACAGGCGCGACGCCGCGACGCCCAGCTCCGTATCAATCCATTCGAGCGCGCGGTGCGGTGCGGGCGCGGGTCACCCAGTCGTCGCCGTCTCGCCCCGTCGTCCCAGAGGCCCGGCCCCGCGGGCCCAGGACGCCGCCGGGGGGGGGGGGGGGTGACAAAGCCAGTGTAGTACTTGTGCTGTGTCAAGTCGATTCGCCGCCGCCGCGCCCGGAACAATGCGGCGCGCAGTGCGGGGCAAGCGGAGCGTGGCGAGCGCGACCCCCCGCCCCTCACGCTCTCCTCCTCTACCACTTACCCCTCTTTCTCTCTCCTTCTCCCTCTTCCGCCTCGACCAGACCATCCCCCGCCGTGCCCCTCTCGCTCGCTCCCCCGCCGCGGCCGCCACCCACCGAGCTCCGCCGCCGCGGCCGTGTCGCGGCCTTACATCGACATCGCCTTGGTCGTCTTCCGCTTCCATCCTTCCCTATCGTGCCATGCTGGGTCTGGCCGGCCGACCGGCTCTGCCTGCAGCGCATGGATTATTGGTCGGATCGCTATCTGTGCCGCGTGCCGCGCGACTAGTGTCGCGTGGGTGGGCTGCGCCGCGCCGGGCTGCGGCCGGGGTGCACTACTGACTGCTGCTCGCCTCGCCGACAGTAAGGGCGGGCGGCGGCGACCGCGAGAAAGCTGAGAAATAACCGCCTCTGTACTTTTTGACGAGTTTTGAGTTGAGTCAAATTTTCCCGAATTTTCCGTCTTCATATATTCGGATGGCAGGAGGCGATTTTGTATCCGTGTCTTTTCATTTCATTTTGACTCTTAGTTGTCCGGTGAATGCTTATTCAAAGTGCGTGTCTGGCATAGCTCATACATTTGGGTTTCAAAACCGCTAAATTCGAGGGAACATCTGGGAATACAGTGTACTTTGATGATGCGATCTTGGAGAAGTCTGGAAAAGTATGTGAAATACTGAAGCGGACATCCATTATGACGCCCTTTTGCTTCGCGCACCCGTCTTATCCGATCCGGCCGGAGGGGGCACCGCTCCGCCGCCGTCCCGTCGGGTGGCTGCCCCTTCATGTGAACAAACCTTCCCGCCCCGCCTTCGCCCTGGGTGCTGTACACCCGCGCACGCCCCATTTCACACGTCCCTTTGGAAAATATGACGGACTAAACGCCAGCCGACAAACGATGTGGGAGGGTGGCAAAGGCGCGCGAGGGCGGCGCGGCGGCAGTGAGAAGTGAAACCAGTGATACGCAGCCCCAGCCGCGCCCGCGGGGACACGGTAGATGACGGTCGGACGGGGGTCGTCCTGACTGCGACAGAATATTTTTATTAATTAACAATGTTTGTTAGTATCTCCCTGTTTACTCAGCGTAAAATCACGATTGGTGCCGTAATTTTTGTGATAAGCCATTTTTGTTAGCCCAGAAGTACAGCTATATAAGAATTCTGTAAATTTAAAGTCATTTGTTGTCGTAAATTTACTACACCATTTCCCCTGGAAAATTTTCTTGTGAATAACCTGCAAATATTCTCCGCAGTATGGCACCGCGCGTGCGGCTCCCTCTATCACGTCCAACATACGAGAGCGTTAGTATTCCTTTTCTTTTTTTGTGTGTGTTTCGCGTACTTGGCGGATGCCGCACGCACGCGGGTGGCGTTTAGTTTATTTCACGGCGCGAATATGATAATGCCGTTCTTTGCCGTTGCCGTGGGTCCGTGGGACGCGGCGATAGTGTGCAGCCGGGCGCCCCCGCGCCCCCCGTCACGCGAGGCGTCATACAGCACCACGTGCATAACCGCGCGCCGACGCCCACCCACGCACTCGCACGAGCGCATGCAGTCACCACCAAAAAAACCCAAACATGAACGTGAGAATGCGAGTGAACTTTAGGACCTCTATGTGTCGCCAAGGCGCCGCCTTCCATCGCTCTAATGATCACCACATTATGTTCTGTCTGTTCTGCAGGATGCGGCGTGACGGGGTGCTGACGGAGGCGAGCGCCGTCGCCAGCTGAGCTCTCCCTGCCCGGGGCCGCGAGCCCCCTCGCCTCCGGCGCCATGACCCACCACCGCAAGATGGACGACTCGTCCCCGGACCTCAGCCTCAAGCTACGCCGCAACTCGTCCGACTCGCGCGACTCGTTCTACCTGGACCTGGACCAGGGCATCGACTCGGACATCGAGGAGATGACGCAGGCCTCGACCTCGGGCACGGCGCCGCTCGCGCCGGCCACGTCGTCGGGCGCGGGCAGCGGGCTGCTCGGGCCGCGGCTGCCGTCCGGCTCGATCGGCCTGCTGCCCCTCGACCAGGAGCTCACCCTGGACGAGGAGGACGACGACGACACCATCACGCCGACGACGCACAAGACGGACGAGACGCCGTGGTGAGTACAGTAGTGGACTCGCGGCCTCCGCCGTCGCGAAGAGTCTCGGGGTCGGGAAGCAGCTTATCTGCGTCAACCCCAGATTGAACGTAGTGAGGATGGGGTTGGCTGCCCGTCAGGCGCCATGGCCCCTGTGAGCATAGGCAAAGACGGCAAGACGGTGCGTGCAGAGAAAGGCCCCAGTGCAAGCAACCTGCAGGCAACTAACTTTGCGCGGGCATAAATTAGCATATCTTCTCTGTTGGGGGGGGGGGGGTATCTCACTCGCCTCCCCGCTCTGGCCGACCCTAGGGGCAACACGTGCTGCAGCTGTGGAAGTACACATCCTCCCGGCCCACCCCGCCACACACCCTGTCCCGCCCGGGCTATATGGCTTCCTGAAACGGATGGAGTCCCTCTTCCCCGCCCCGCCACGCCCCGCCACGCCCCGCCACGCCCGTTACATCCTCCGGCCGTGGCCGAGCGCGCGGGGACCGCCCTCAGCGGCGCAAGTGTCTCGAATGGCGGGATTACGACCACTCGGAGACGGTAAAACGGCGTTACTCCCCCCAGTTTGCCGCTGCCAAGTTGCAACGTTTGGCGCGTCGCGTCCCGCTGAGCCCCGCCTCTCCCCGCGCCCGGCTCACCCCCCGCACGGCTCCCGACGCGATGGTCTGGAGTACCCCGCCCTTGGGGGTTGCTTGCGGCGATTCCGAATGAGGGGCTCCCGACTTGTACGTGTTTGTCGTGGTGGAGGGGAAAAGTTTTGTTCCTGCGGATGAGGTGCGGGTGCGGTGCTAAGCAGCTAAAGGCTCCGTACGCGGGCGGCACCGGCACGCCCCGGCACGCGTCTCCACAATTTTACACCCGCCCTTTCTCCAGCCTCCATGAGTGTTCACAAAATATCTCCAGAAAAAAAGTACTAAAACAATCCTGGGAGCAACGCGCACGACTCCTGCAAAGGCCTAACAACCCGCAGGGCGTGGTTGCAGTTTTATCTGCGAGACCCCGAACACTTCTCTCCCCTTCGTCACTCCGCCCTCTCTTCTCCCCTCTCCCTTTCTCGCCGCGATGCGCTCGCGCGAACCTTCCCTCTCCCCCCTCCTTCTCTGCTCCCCGCCCTGCCCCCTTCGCTGTCTGTCTGTCTGTCTGTCTGTCTGTCTGTCTGTCTGTCTGTCTGTCTGTCTGTCTGTCTGTCTGTCTGTCTGCCTGCCTGCCTGTCACTCGCTCGCAATCTACTGTACGTGTTTATCCCTGTGTGCCCTTCTGCTCGTCCCTCGGTGCGGAGTGAAGTGCCGTGTGCCCGCTGCAGTGCTCGGGCGGCACACCACGGGACGGCACGGGCACGGTGGGCACGAGGACCACCACCACTAACCAGCACCACGACGCTGGTCAGGACGAGCGCGTCTGTCGTGCCGCCGCGCGCTGCCGCTACCTCCGCCCACCGTGCTTCTGAACTTATACCGCATAACGCAGCAGGAAAAGACGTTGTCATTGAGCTCGTTCCGTGCCGGCCAAGTGTGACTCGACGTTGTCAACGACAGCGAAAACGAAGACGACAATGTAGTGTGCTTGGTGGGAAAGTGATGTGACCGTGACCGCCCTCAGCAACCCTCGTGGAATAGTGACAGTGGACGAATGCTCGAGCGGACAGACAGCGGGCAGGTACCTGTACCACCAGTAGCTCGACGACCATGTCGTCTGACGAAGCGCCCCAGCCGCAGGCGGCGCAGCCGCAGCCCCAGGTGCATCACCGCGAGCCTCGGCTGGAGCCACCGCCAGGCAACCAGCTGCGCGTCAGCTGGTGCGTGGTCAGCGAGGAGATCGTGCATGGCGGAGTCCAGGAGACGAGCCTCAGCGAGGCGTCCAGCAGGTGAGCGAGGGTCAGAAACTAGTTGGGACCAGCGCTCCGTTTCACATGCATCTTCGCACCCTGGGAATGCGCGACCAGAGCGGGTGGCTCGAGAAATTATTGATTTGGTGACGAGGGTCGAGGACTGAGCCTTGCCGCAGCGGCTCCATCGGGCCCCCGCTCTGCATTCCCGAGAGGACCAAAAGACAGCCTTCATATGTGGGTTGGTGGGTTTGTGTAAGTAGGCCCCTTCGGGCGGCCCGCTCTCCAGCAAACCTCTAACTGGACATGTCGGGCAGGCAGGCAGTCAGCGCCCACCCCCTATGCCAACTCCCCTCCGCCACAACCCTGTCCCATCTGCTCCGAGGCGGGCGCTGGGAACACGTTATGGCAATTTGGGCCTCCCATAGCCGCCCCCGCCCAGCTCGGCTCCAAAGCCCTGCTTCCATCTCCCTCTGGGCGGGGGTCATGGGATCCGGGGGGCAGATCGGGATCAGGCCCCCAGAGCTGTAAAAATAAGGCGGGTGAAACCACTACGAGCGGGTTTGGGTGCGGGGGAGAGCGGGAGCCCGGTGAGGCGGCCGGGTGAGAGGAGAGACGGTCCCGGGCGTGGTGTTTACTGCCCAATCCCTCCTTATCGGCTGGCAGGGCCCGACCAGCTCTCTCTCTCTCTCTCTTTCTCTCTGTCTCTCACGCTTTCACTCTCGCGCGAAGATTGTTCCGCAAAAAAACTTTTCCTTTTGCGATATCAGCCGTGGGAAAAACGACGCTGCAGAGATAACTAGGAAAAAGCATAGGGAGGAGGAGTTGAATAAAATTTTTGGAAATCTTCCGAAAATTTTCGATGATTATTTTCTGGTCTTATTTTCTGGTCCACGGTTCCTTCGCCTTTAGGCCCTCGGTCCTGCCAGCCATTTCTTGCATGCCGCTATGTCCGCTGTCCGCGCTAAAAACCGTTTCTTGCTGTCCAAGTACCCCAAGGACAATCGGACCGATTCAACGACGCCCCATGCCTTTTTCCCTACTCCCGTCCTTGGATTGCTCCGATGGCCCTTTGGATATCTGATTTTACAGTGTCCACTTACCAGCCAAAGTGGCGAGGGGGATATCACTTGCGTACACTTTCATCTGGTCTGATTTCCCCAGGGCTGGGTTCTGGGACCCTGAGTCCGAGAGCAATCGAACCAAAACTTAAACAATGTGGTCACTGCGGTGGGCGGTGGGTGCCTTAGGATTGCGACCCTCGACCCTTCAGGCTCCGCAAGACAGTAGGCGAACCACAGGACCGGCCCGCCACATGCCGGCTGCCGCACTCTCCGCCCCACGGCCACGCCACGGCCCTCCTCGCCGTCCGCCACTCCCGCCCCGCCGGTCACTTGCCGGCCACCGCACACTGCGCCGCGGTGCTACGGGAGTTTCCGTCGCCATCAGTCGCGGTAATGGATGCTCGGCACTCGGCAGCCTGCAGCCGCAAAATAACGTCGGATCTGCCTCCGTCCTCGTGGTGGTCTGAGTTAGTGGGGGCAGAGACAGACAGACAGAGACGAGCTCGTGGGGCGTGGGGGCCCCAGTGACCGTGATATGCAAAAAGCGTATGGCAGGTCGCGGGAGGGGGTGGGCGGCTGGGACACACGTCCCGAGTGTGCGCGCTGCAAATGAGCCTTTTCCGCCCGGTGCTGCTCTGAGTGCGGCCGTGCAAGCCCCGCCCGCCCGCGGCCCTGGCGCGCCTCGGCCCCGGGCCCGTGAGCGCTAGGTGCGCCCGGGGACCCCCGGGTAGGCAGCGGCCGGACAGGTGTGCGCGGCGGCCGGCCCGCCTCCCGGGCGGTGGCGCCCGGCCCGGCTGCGGCCGCGACTCGTAGTGCCGAGCCCCGCAGAGGGGCGCGCTGCTCGGGAACGGCGCGGGGGGAAGGGAAGCCCAAGCTGGCAGCCCTCCGCACTCCGCCAGGCCCGGGGCCGACGCCCCGCGGCCGGGACACGTGTCGGAAGCGCCTGGCCCGCGCCGCTTGCGCCGCTTGCCCGCCCTCCCCCGCGCCACTGCTGGGCTGGGGGCGGCACTGGCGCGGGGGCGGATCGAGGGGCGGCGCCGGCGCCGGCCGCCCTCCCCCTTGGCTTGGCCCTGCTTGGTGCTTGGCTAGGCTGGCCGCCTCTGGTTGACAACGACAACTGCACTGTTTGAGCATGAGAGGAGGGCGCCCGTCTCTCGTGCTTTGAGTTTGCTTGGCGGCGGGCTAAGCTGAGGGAGCACTGGGAAATCATGTCTTCCACGTCAATTGCACGTCAATTGATGTATATGTTCAAGTGTGCAGAGTTTAGACACATTAATTAGATTGCACGTCGCAATTTGTGTCAATGGGTGTGCAAAGTTGGGACATTTTAGAAACTTTAGCAGCTACATCATCCATCTGTGAATGTGCCGAGTAATGTGAGCAAAGTGTGCAAAGTTTAAACGGGTAGTACGGTTTGGATTACGTAGATAACACAAGTGTTATTCAAAACCAGTTAGATTTCATGCAATCCGCAAATTCAGTCTGTTGCCGCCCCCTGTCATCGCAGATGGGCGGCTCGCAAGGGTTGAAGAGGAGAGAGACCCGCCCCGCCCCTGCCCGCTTCACCCCTCCCCGCCCCACCTAGCAGCAGAGGAAGTGGAGGAAGGAGGCTGGGCGGCGGAGTGGAGGGAGGGGAGGCGGAGGCGCTCGCGGTGCGCGCAGTGACAGGCGGAGTGACGTCTTCCCGAGCCCACTGCCCCACCGCCACCGCCGCATGGACCGCTCGGGAGGAACTTGTTGGCGGTGAGGGGAAGACGGCCCGCGGCAGACAAGGAGAAGCGTGTCGGCAAGTCAAAGGCAGGTGTGTGTGCCTGGGGGAGGCAGGGATGGGGGATTGGGTATTCGGTCTGACAGTCGTGAGATGCACCATACCACACAACCGAACATCATATCCGCTGGGTCGTCGGTCATTTTCCATTTTGTATTCGTAAATCGACTGTACCTCGTTTGAAACCTAGCAGCCTTATTATTCCCAACCCGACATGTCCTCTTTCCTCCCCCGGTAGAATCGACTTGCCGCTCCTCCTATCAGCGCTTTTGATCTGGATGTGTTTGTTTTGTACGGTGCAGCTCACTATGCTGCCTACCGCTGCCAACGGCCCCACGCCCCTCCCCACCGACCCACCGCCCCAGCCCCAGCTCGGGCGCCGTGTGGAGCCATGCAGGCGCTGCGCAAGGTGCATGTCTAGGAGGGGCTGCGGAGCGCGGGGCTTGGGTCGTAAACGAGATATGGGCCCATGGGCCGGACCGAAGGGGGTGGCATGAGGTGTGCGGAGGGTGGCCGGAGGGTGGCCGGAGGGTGGGCGGAGGGTGGTAAACCTGTACACTGCCATAACACTCCGCCGGCATGGGTGGTTCCCAGTTCTCAATAGTTTGTTGTTCCGAGTGTAAAGGCTAATACTCCCTAGTGTTGCGGGTTCCCATATCTAAGGAGCCATGGCGCCCTACGGGCAGATCGGGTAGGCAAACCCGCAACACTGTGGTGTATTGCCTTTACAGACGGTACAGAGCGGGTGGCCAGTGGCCAGCCTCGTCTCTTGAGGCCGAGGCGACGCGCTCGCACGCCTGCCATGCGTAAAAGTACCCCGGACTCTGTACTGGTGTTTCAGAGAAGACGCGCCGGCGCGGGCGGGTTTGCCTACCCGCCTTCGTACGGGCAGAGAGGCTATGCAAACCCGCCCGCACCTGCACCTGCGTCTTCTCTGAATCACCCGGTACGGCACATGTATGCAGTATTTACCGAATACCCACACCCCCATGTGCGGGTGATGTCATTTATACAGGGTTTTCAGAGCAAAATAAAAGGACAGTGCTGGCCAACTCAATCCTCTGTATGGCAAAGTAGACGGCACTTTAGTGTTGCAAGTGTTAACCTTCAAATTGATCGGCGATATCACTCTTCACTCATGCCAATATTCTGTAGATGACACCACAATCAGTACATCTTGCTGCCATAATCTGGCTGTGTACTTTTTTTCCGATGTCTTCCCCCCTGAATACAGTAAACGGTCCACCATGAATTACTTAGCTCGCTTTTTTCAATGCTATTATCTCCCTCACGCAAGAGCGAGGGGCCGACGGGCGCAGCCCGGCAGTGGAGGGTGCCTCGCCCTCGTGAGATATATGGGCACGTCGAAAAAGTTTTGCCAAGAAGTGGGCCCGTTTTGTGTGACGAGGTCACTGTAGCTGCCTGGGCACACACTCGGTTTGTAAGCGGACACCCCCGTGCTCTGCGCCCGCCCGAGGGTCGGGTCGGGCCGGCCGGGCCGGGGTGTCAGGAAGGATCGTTTAGAGCGTAAATTACGTTTGTACATCGCGACGCCCGGCCCGGCCCCGGTGGCGCGGCAGAGTCAACGCACCCGCTAAGCGCTAAGCGCCCGGCCGGCCGCGCCGCCGCCCCGCCCATCTCTGCCTCTTACGCTCTCGCTCACCCTCTTCCCCACTCTCCTCCCTCCTGCGTGTTATTCTTCTCCATTTCGCCGCTTCGTTTTCTTTTTCGTCCTCTGTATCTCCCTTCTCTCCACCCGCGCGCCGACTACAACGTCTCTCGTTTCCCAATGCCTCTGAAAGCCATTACTGTCGTTGTTGTCGGCCTGCCGCTGCTCTGCTGCAGCCCTGCCGTCGTCATGAGCTGTGTGTGCCTCCCCTCTATGGGACGCCCCCTCGCCTAACGCGACCCGCAGCGGGTGCGGCGGCGGCGCGAGAGGCTGGAGTATGCTTGTGTTGGTCACTTTAGCCGCGGGCGGGGCTGGGATGCGCCGTGCCGCCCCCAGGCCTTTTGAAAAGCCCCGAACACGAAAAATCAATCGCGGTCATACACAGGCGCGGGCCGGCCCGCCCATGTGGCCAGCGGCCGCCAGGGGCTCGGGACCCGCGCTTCACCCCCGCGCCTTCTTTCCCTTCCGCCCTCAGCTTGTCTGGCCAGCCTGCAGGGCCAGCGGCAGAGGGGCGACACTCGGGCGAACAGACCCAACCGCTTGGCATATGATTCGCCTGCTTCGAAATCCGTGCACGCTCAAAGTAGCCATGAGCTTCGGCCCTGTGCGAGCAGTGAATTATGGGTGGCCACAAAGTTGATGAGCATGCACACCATCACGATCACGGGGGGGAGCTGGCCGCAGGGCGGCGGGAGAGGTTCAGGACAGACCGCTCTGGAAGAGACAGGGAGAGTGATGATGCGGGCGGGGGAGAGGAGAAGGGGTCGGCGCGGAGGGAGAGCGCCAGGGACGGGCCAGGCAGGCGGGGAGAGGCGGGGCCTGGGCCGAGTGGTCGGTGCGCATGAGCCCATCAGGCCCATCAGCCCGTCAGGTGTTCAGCGAGGGTGTGAAGGGTGTTCTTGCCGCACCCCCGCCCCGCCCGCCACGCCTCGCCACGCCCTAGCCCCACCCTTTACTCTGGACGTGCGCCGCCGCGTCGGCGTGGTCGTGTCCCCGAGCAGCGCCGGCCCCGCACTAGCTCCGCTCCGGGGCGCGTTGTGTGTCGCGAGTCGCGGTTGCGCGGTTGTGCGGATCAGCGTCGGTCGCGGTTCCCCCCGGTGGTCCCGTGCGCGGCCCCCGCGACCCAGCCATGAGCAACCTGACGTACGAGCTGCGCCAAAGGCTCGTCGTGTTCTGGAAGAGACACAGGTAAAGAGGGCACACGTGCCCACACCCTGCTCCTTATCACCACTACCATCCGCTTCCCCGTCCTCGCCACCTGGTACCAGCACATCCTCAGACCATCTGCGCCCGCCGTCCCTCTTCATCCAGATCGATGTGGTCCAGTTTTCGTCCCCGTCTCACACACACTTCACCAGCACGAGTCACATAGTTTCCCCGCCGAGCGCCCTCTTGCACTACTCCGGCGCGGCGGCGAGGAGGTCTGTGGGCCACTGGCGCTGCACTCGCGCGCCACGCGATCGGCCCCGCCCAGCTCCTTTGCGCTCTTGATGTGCCGCGCTCACGCACGCCATACCACCAAGCCGCGAAGGGACCTGTTGCCCGCAGCTGCCCGGCTGGCCTCGCTGGATGGAAGGAAACTTTGCTGAAGTCTCAAGTTCTGCGCCAACATGGGGGACGTGATCCCCCCGTTCCCTTCTATTCTGCGCCGCTTAAGTTGTTTCTCCCCCGCCCCATTATGCACGTTTACCGAATGTTCGCTCATTCGCCAACAGATATGACCCGACGTCTCATTTGTGTTCGTGTACAAACAACGGTCGTTAGCAGCACACTCCGCGCGCCTATTCTGGTGCGAGCGAAGCGCGGGGCGGCTCAGCGGGCGCTCGTCCAGCCAGCCCGCAGCCGTAGGCCCCGCCCCGCCCCGCCCCACCCCTAGGCCTGGAGTAAACCTTCAAAGCGGGTAAAAATAAAGTGGCAGAGGCATGGCAACTCTTCCGTGGAGGGTAGAGGGGCGTGCGGGTGCGGGTGCGGGCGGAGAGCTCCCCTTCCCCTCTCCTCCACGCCCGTTCGGTTTTGTGCCCCACCGCGCCTCACCGCGGGCCCCGGTGCCGTGGGGCCGTTTCCCCCCTTGGGATGGCACGGCACGGCGAGGGGGCCCTAGGACCGAACGCGGAGGCGCTGAAATGCAGCACAGCGGGGCCGGGCGCCCCTTGCTCCCCTCGCCTAGCATTCCTGGCATCTCAACAGCAGCAGCAGGCGGGCATAAAGGCGTCCTTCAGCAGCTCGGGAAGAAGGCGTAGGGCGAAGGGGTCTTGCTGACCGGCTTGGCCGCTCACTTCCACGTCTTGTGGCACGTCCAGAGGTGTGCGTCCGGAGTGGGGATCAGCTCCAAAAGTCCAGAAGTGTTCGCTTACTTGGTGCACCCTGCGAGTCTTCGTTGTAGGCAAGTTACAAGGATGGGGTGTGGTGCGGATGGCCTATCATGTGTTTGCAGGCGGATGGTGGCCTATGCTGCAGGCGTTTTCTAATCAAGTCATTTTCAAGTAGCCTCAGTCCAGTTCTTTCCAATGGGTGTTTTTGCAAAACTACATCGTTTACATCCACCTACAACACCCCCCCCCCCCCTCTCACGAAAAAATAACAAAAAGCTGAGTTCTTCAAATAGTATCGATAGTATCCGGAATACCGGGGCGGGCCGCGACAGAGAGAAAATAGAAGTTACCGTCCAGGAAGTTCCCTTTCTTCCTCTGCTTACCGCCTCGTCCTTTTACAGCCCTGTGCATAGCACACGGACACGAACAAACACAAAACACACGCACGCTCGCACAACCATACACACAGACACACACACACACACACACACACACACACACACAAGCTAGTGCGGGTCGAGTCATAGGGGTTCGACGTGACAGCGTGAAGTCCGTCCTCTCTCCTCTCGGGAAGAGGAGGGGGCGTGTTGAGGGTTAAGAGGGGAATAAGAGAAGAGGGTTTGCAGTGGGGGAAGCTTTGCGACGGACGGGCACAAAGGCGCGCACGCAAAAGCGACCAGGACTGTAACGACGTGCGAGACAATACGGCCCCCGCCGCGCCCCGCCGCGCCCCGCCGCGCCCCGCCACGCCCCGCCCCAGTGTTCGGAGCGAGGTTTCGCAGGCGACGCAGAGCTGGATTAATTTCGCGGGGGACGCCCCCCGCCCCGCCCCCTACTTCACCGTTACGTAACGTCACGCGGAGGTCGTTGCCCCTCACGGAACACTCTCCTTCTCTGTGTGGTCCGACTCACTTTCCACTCCACGGTGTACTTTACGAGTGCTGTACTTTTTGCCGCTCGTTTGCAAGTGGCATATTTTTCAGCTCCCTCTTTTCTTCCCTTTTCAGTATAATACCCCCCCCCCCTTCACACTCACGCACACAGTTGCTAAAAGGGCTGACGCTTGTGCGGAGGGAGCGGGAGGCAGTGGGGGCTAATGGCTTTGTGTCCTGTATATTATTCTACCTGTAGTATTCCCCCCTTTCCCCGGTGCTGGGGCTGGCCGAGGCGTGGTTGCGTGGCGAGGTGTTTGAGACCGGGTCATGCAAAACTGTCGGACAGCAACAGGTCAGGGGTGACCGCCACAGCCAAAAGGGCGCCGGAGTCTCGGGTCACCATGAAAAATTCACACAAAAATCAACGACCCCCTCAAAAAAGCTGAAGAATCAAATCCACTACAAGTAATAGCTTAGGGCGTCGCCGTCGCTCTAAGGAGGTAAGCAGGACGAACGTCGACTGCAGTAAAGCAGTGTTGATGGTGATCGTTTTACCGGGCCTGCTATTATCACACGACCCCCCCCCC
>NW_026267834.1:14800-17881 GCF_000697945.3 Frankliniella occidentalis
CCTCCCCCTGCCCCCTCCCCCCTTCCCTTTTACAACTCTCACGGTCCGCTGCCCGCAGCATCGGGAAGCGGAGTCCTGTGGCCCGTGGCCCGAGGGGCACACCTGAACGGGTTGGGTCCGGGACGAGGCCTTAACCCCCTCGACCCAGTGCGAGTGCGGGTCTAAGGGCACTAATGGGAAAGGGTTGCTGAACTGTCAAGAACTGTTGCCGTGGAGTGGAGTTCAGCAGAAGTTGATTGATCTGTCGCGTAATCGTGTCGTGCATTATGGATGGCGCGATCAAAAGTTTTGAAGAAGGGTCGAGCTCTTCGTCGTACGTCGTCTCGTCTTCATCAAACATGGAAGACGCCATAAGCACCGGGCCGCAGCTGATTGCCCGACGAAGCAGTGCTGGAGAGAGACTGATTGGGCTGCATTCAATCGCTGGAGCTCGACATGGCTGCTCCCGAGGACCCCGATGAGACGAGCACGCTGCTGCAGCGCGCACTGGAGCTGGCCTGCGCCTCCATGGGTACGTCGGGCGGGCACGCTCTTCGTCTCGTACGAGGTCCTTCGGCGCTAATCCCGCGGCCGCGCGGCCTCTCCGCAGAGGAGGGCTCGCCGTGGTCCCTGCAGGGCCTCTGGATCCTCGTGCACGGCGGCAACCTGACGGCTGCCCTGAGCGCGCTGCTGGGCGTGCAGTGCCTGCTGGACGCGGCCGTGCACCTGGGCGGCGAGGCCAACCGTAGCACGCAGGACGCGATGAACGCCGCCATCGTGCTGTGCGGCGCCTGCTACCAGCGGTTCTGGGCGCGCGACCGCCACCTGGTGCGGGGGCTGCTCGCCGACCTGCTCCGCCTGACGCGCCGCCTGGAGGGGCTGGCGCTGTGCGCTGGCCCCGATGATCCCCAGGAGGTCGCGCTCGAGGCGGAGCGGGCCGCTCGCGTGCGCCGCACGGCCAGGCTGCTGTCGCTTTGCCGCTCAGCCATGATCCTGGACGTGCCCGTGGCCCTCGTGTTCATGGTGACGTGGCCGCTCATCTCCGTCCGCCTCACCTTCCCCAACGACCACTTGCCGGGAGTGGGCTCGGCCGGCGAGCTGGCCGGTGAGCTGGGCGTCGGCGGGCTCTGGTTCGGCCTGCAGTACGCACTGCAGTCGGCCGCCATCTCGTGCTCCTTCTTCTGCTTCGCCGGGCTGCAGGTTGTACACGTGACCCTGGCCCTGGTGAGCGCAGCGCTGCTGCGCACCCTGGCGCAGATGGTGCAGGTGGCGCGCACGACCCGCCAGCTGTACGCCGCGCTGGACGACCACCGCGAGCTGCTGCAGGTACCCGTCGCCTCATCTCTCTTGCACCACGACTCATCTCCGAGCTCATCTCTCTTGCACCACTCGCTGTTATCCGGTGCGAGAGAGATGGAGTTTGCACCCAGAGAAATGATTAGCACTGGCAACCATCATATGGTTGGCTCAGGGAGCACCATAAAATATGGTTGATGCAATCTTACCGTGGTAGTGAGAACCAAAAATATGGTTTTCATCACGTTGTCACTGTCGTCTCAACCATATTTTATGGTGCTCCCTGAGCCGACCATCAGATGGTTGCCATTGCTAATCATTTCTCTGGGTGTGACGCTCCTCTATGTGACGTCACTAAAGCCACACTCCCGGCCCCAGGTGCTGGCGAGCTTCTCGCGCGTGTTCGAACAGCCGCTGTTCCACATCCACTGCGGCGCACTGGGCTTCGCGCTCCTCGCCACCACGGCGCTGGTCAAGGGCCACCACGACCTGTACGTGCTCGGGCTGTGGCCCATCGCGTTCGCCTACACCACGGTGCTGGGCCTGGAGGGCGACCTGGTGCAGGAGAGCAGCGAGCTCATGCTGCACGCCGCGTTCGCCGGCCACTGGCAGGAGGGCGCCCGCCGCTTCCGCAGAGACGCGCTGTTCGTCATGCTGCGCGCCACCAAGCCCGTCTCCATCCGCGCCGCCTGGCTGGGCAACCTCTCGCTGCCCACGCTGCACAGCCTGCTCAGCTCGTGGTACTCGTTCACGCAGCTGTTTATCCGGCTCAGCTAGAGGGCGGCGGGCGGCGGGGGTGTGGTGTCCTCCTCGCACGAGTAGTCCTGGCGCGTGTAATAAAGCCGCGCTCTATATCTGAATTTTGTCGGAGTGCTTTCATCCTCGGTTCCATTTGAGGCCTCACCACCCCTCTGCACTTTCCTTACTACACTCCTCTTTCAACAGCTGACTTTAAGCTCCTTTTGCGATTGACTGAGGGGTTCGCACTGCATCATGTTCTGAATTTTCTGCAACCTTGTTGACTTTCTTTTACGATGTTTGGGTAATTACACAGGCAGCGCATTACACTCACACACAGACGAATCCTGTTGGTGAGCACCTGTTTTTGGTTTGTTTTGGTTTTTTGAACAGCCCTGTCTAATCCGATTGATTCGCGTGTGTTTCAGCTGGGGCGTGGGCACCCCGGGCGGCGGCGTCAAGGCGGAGGGCACGCTGCTGCCCTCGCCCGCCAGCCCGTCGGCCGTGATCGTGAGCCCCGAGACGCTGTCCAGGCACTCGTCGCGGCAGTCCTCGCCCGGCTCGGCCCGCGCCGCCCACCACCACGCCTCCGCCAGCACCGCCGCCCTCGTCGAGGCGGGCGCGGCAGGGGCGGCGTCCTCGGCCGGCGCAGCCACCACCCGCGGCGCGCCCACGCAGGCCTACCTGCCCCCGAGCCGCTCCATGGTCAGCTCGGTGCGGTACGCCGCCGCGGGCACCGGCCCCGGACCAGGGTGAGTACAATACCCTATCGCGAAGAGTGGCGTGCGAAACGGTTCGTGCTGGCTGGGGACGAATCGAAAGTCTTAGTTGGTTGGATGGTTGTGTTTGGGACCGGAAGGCTACCGCAAACTTTTCGGCTAGCCGCTATTATTACTTTTCGTTCGATTCGAATCGCACAATTCTCACCAATTGTGAGGCACGCGAAACTTTTTTTTTGTAGAGTACGCGAAGCGAAGGCTGCTTTTTGTCGTTTGGAATCTCATTATCTCCGCGCCTCTCTCTTTTCGATGAAATTCGAAGGCTGCTTGAAAACGGGGGAGGGGGGGG
>NW_026267834.1:17931-27436 GCF_000697945.3 Frankliniella occidentalis
GGGGGGGGGGGGGGTGAAGTCATTACCCGGCGGGGTGGCGTCAGCGACGGCGCCCCTCAGAGAGATTGCGCGGTTTTCACTCCGACATGACAACCACGCGACCCGGCTCTCGCTCCTCGGTGGCGCGTCGTCGTCGTCGTCTTGGGGAAATTATTATCCCTCGCATCAACACCGATAAACTGATTTCGCTTCCCGGCCCAAGTGTTAAATTCTTCATTAGCTGTCATTTTCCTTCTTAATTGCCTGTCAACACCGGTAAAACAAAGGTGTGACCTAACACACCTTTGTTTTACCAGCGAAGAGATGTATTGTACGTTTTACTTCTTCGACAACTTACTTTCTCTTTACTATTTAGTTTTGTTTTTGAGTTGTATTCTATTAATTAGTCCGTAGTTTAGCTTAGATTCTTTCTTTTCCGTGTGTTATTTTGTGCCCTTTTTCTCATGTTCCCGTCGCTTCTTCCGCATGCTGTTGCCGGCCGGGCTACGTTATCCAGGTACATGATGGCCGCCATGCCTTACCACCACCAGCACCACCACGGGCACATGCCCGGACACCTGCCCGTGCAGATGCCCATCTCCGCCCTCAAGCGACCGTCGCGCATCGAGCAGCTGCAGCTCGACTGGAAGCAACTGGGCACGTACGTAGTGCAGGACGTGGAGCCCCTCAGGCCTGCTGAGCACTGGGATCGGCACGGGGAGCTCACTGGGAGAAGCACTGGGAGCAGCACTACTGGGAGCAGCACTACTCGGAGCAGCACTGGGTGCAAGCACGGCGGGCTGAGGCTTCCCGCACATGCAGCTCGGAGCAAGCGTTGCCATGGAAGCCCTGCCCCCCCCCCCCACCTACATGTCCTCCACATTGACATCTCCCTCCTGTCTCCGGCAGCCGCGTGCCTTTCTCCGCCCCTTCTTATCAGCCAGCCCCACTCCCACTTGGTGCACTCGCCCCCTCCCCCAACCCCTCACTCCCCCGTGCCCCAGCCTCGCTGGCCTGGATACCCCGGATACCCCTCCAGCACGCCCCGCACGCTGACCACCGACCAAACGGCCCACATAGACGAGGAGTGGGCCGGCGACACTCCGCCACCCTCTTGCCCCGGTTTAGAGACGGACGTGTGCAAACCGGGGATGGGGAAGGGAGGGATGGAGAGAATGAAATCGAAGAGGGAGAGGGGGTCGGGTTGCGCGAGTATGAGTGAGCGAGCGAGCGAGCGTGTGAGCGTGTGAGTGAGTTAGTGAGTGTGCGAGCGAGGGAGAGAGAGAGTGAGTGAGAGAGTGAATGAGCGAGAGAGTAAGTGAGTGAGAGAGTGGGTGAGCGAAAGAGCGAGCGAGCGTGGACGGAAAGAAGATAGGAACCAAGCCGCGGGCGCCGCGAGCTCTGTTGGTGCGAACGGTGAGAACGCGCGGGCGGGTCGGTTTTCTCTCGGTCGGGCTTCTTGTTGCTCGGCGCTGAGCTGCTGCCGCTGCTGGTCTGCCGGGCCAGGCGTATGGCGCCCGAGGGTGGGCAGACCCGCCGAGCGCCAGTGTCGTCTCGCTGCCTACCTCCCAGGCGGGCCCCGCTGGCCCCGCCGGCCCCACCACCGCCACACTGCGGCGGCGCGCCTTTCATTTTCCCTATTTCTTTTCCCCCTCTTTCTCATTGTCACCCCCCCCCCCACTACCCTTCGCTCTTATCTCTCCGCAGTGTGTTTTCCATACACCCTTCGCAGCATGGTAGTGTTTCGCTGGTGCACTTTTATTTCGCATGGCAGCCTGAGTCTTTTGCATGTTTGCACTAGTTTTGTTGAAACGTCATCACAATACTTTCGCCCCTTTTATTGCTCACTCGGCCATCACTGCATCGTGAAATGATTGAAATGGACGCTTACCCGCGGGACCTTGTTATGTTTTCTCCTCTCGCCGTGATTCTGTCCTTCCTAACGTTCGGTATCTGTATGCGCAGGGACGCCCTGGCCACCACGCTGTCGGCGCTGTACGGCAAGCTGATCGTCGTCATGGGCATCGCCTTCCCCATGGCCGAGGTCATCTCCACTTACATCCCTCCCTCCTTCTACGAGGGCTTCTACCTCTACCTCTACTTCGGCAGCATGCTCTTCCTGCTCTACATGTACGCCATGCTCCTCAAGGACAAGGCGGCCGCCTCCGTCAGCAACTCGTTCAGTAAGTCGCCCCTCTCCGTGGCCCCTCGCCTTACGGAAGCACTCACCCCCAACCCCCCGCCGTCTGGCTGCCGATGCAGCCAGGGCAAGATGGAAAACAACCCGTGCCGTGCCGTGCCACAGCGCACAGCGCACCCGCCCTTGTCGTTGGGCCGGGAGCTGGAACTGGTCCTGCAGATATTGGATTCGGATATGCGATTCCAGCTCGAGCAGCTTTGGCAGCCGAGCCAGTCGCAGGCCAGCGCAAACAACAAAAAAAGGCCGTCTGCCGCGTGCACTTGAATTCTCTTTGACTTTCATCGAGTTTTGTGTGGCTTTGTGATTGTGTCACTTTTTTGGGATGATGGATTGCCGACGTCCTCATTCGTCCATTTTCTCCATTGCCTGTCTGGCATGGAACAAAAGAGCATCCCGGTCACTTTGTGATCTGGCTCAGTGCTCACCGACGTAGCGACTGTATCTGTCGGTTTCGTATTCTTTTGCTCCAAACAGAAAATCGAGCAACAGCAGCACTTCCTGAAAATGCTAGATCATCATCTAACGGTATTCAGAAAGTAGCGTGCTCGTCGTCTGCCACACTGCTTATAATGTTATTGATGTCTTCTGTCGCAGAGCGTTCCAAGCGCACCAAGTCCATCTCGTCCAACTCGGACAGCGACTCGGCGCCGCCCTCGCCCAGCCCGCACACGGACACGGAGCTGAGCACGGCCACGGAGCAGGAGCGCTACCGGGCCGCGGCCTACCGCCGCCAGTCGGGCCAGTTCTACCACCAGCAGCACTACGGCAGCTTCTACCTCCGCATGGGGGCCGTAGGTAAGTAGTAGAAAAACGTGCAGCCACAATTATTTCAGAGTTGTGTGCTCACCTTAAAATTGTAATGCGTTGTGCATTTTATTACAGTTTGCAGCCAATGTAAACCGAGCAAACCTTAGTTGATTCTTAAAAAATATCCCATTTTGTGTTTTTCAGCCTTCGGCATCGGCAGTATGATATACTCGGGTCTTGAGTTTGGCCAGTACTTTGAACTGGAGAGGAACACCAAGTGCCACAACGTGCTCCTGGCCCTTACCCCCGCCACGCGCATGGCCTTCATCTTTATACAGATGTACTTCATCTTCCTGAACAATGAGGTGGGTTCCTGGGCCGCGTCTCACGGCGCCATTCAGAAAGTGCGTCCGTCATTCAGCTTTAGGAAGTAGCCAAGTTTACCCAATGTAAGCTCTCATGGCGCCTGGTGGGTAGGCAACATCTTGCATTCTGTGCACCCGTGTGATGCGGGGTGGCCTACCGCAAGGCTCGCAGGCGCCGAGCTCCGGTTATTCGTCGAGTGAATGAATCTGGGAAAAGGGACGTACTTTTGTGGACAATGCCTTACGCCTCCGCCCGGTTTGTCTCACTTGTCTTGCTCTTGCAGGAGATGAAGGTGTACAAGCACCGCACACTGGCGCGGTTCGGCCTCATGCACATGATCGGCACCAACCTCTCCGTGTGGCTCAACGTGCTCATCCAGGAGACCAAACACGAGATTCTCACCTTCTACAACCCGGAGAACAAGACGCTGGGCCTGCCGATGCAGCGCGTCCCGCAGCACGGCGTCAATTGTAAGCTCCTACCTGATTTAACAGTAACGACTTTGTGTGCACTTTTAACGCTTTCTCGCCTGATTCACCGGTAAAACGTGGCGCACGAATCTGATCCACAGGGTTCAACTTCCCGTTCAACACCTCGGCGTCGCCGACGCTGCCCACCTACCCGGTGCCGGACCTGCCGCTGTCGCACGGCCACGGGATGTCCCACCTGCGGGTGGCGCGCGGCCTCAAGGGCCCGCACCACATGTACGAGTGCCGCCGGACCAACATCATCGGCTCGCTCGTGCAGGACGCCAGCCCCTTCCTCTTCCCCTGCACCATCGAGTACTCGCTCATCTGCGCCGCCATCCTGTACGTCATGTGGAAGAACATCGCCAAGATGACGCCCACCACGTCCTCCTCTCACTCGCTGTCCTCCAAGCTGGAGCGCGCCGGTGCCGGGCTCCCGGGCCCCTACTACAAGCGCTCGCCCCACCACTACTCGGTGGACTGCGCCCGCGCCCACAAGGGCCTCTTCGTCGGCATCCTCATCCTCGTGCTCACCATCCTCTCGCTCATCCTGTTCTTCGTGCTCACGTCGCGCAAGGAGTTTGTGTACCTGGCTGTGATCGAGGTCAACATCTGCGAGTTGTCTCTCTACGCTATGTCCACCATCGCCACCCTGCTCGGCATGCTCAAGGTACGGCCGTGTCACGACGCTCCTTTTCCTCGTCATTTTTCCTCCCGTCTCAAACCGCTTGTCCTTTCCTCAGGTGCGTCAGTTGCGGTATGATGGATCGCGAAACCTCGAACTGGACAGCATTTTGCTGATTGGGGCTCAAACAGGGATGTTCCTATACAGTATGTTCACCGTGATTGGAGGTCACTTTACCATGGAGAAAAACACAGCCCTTGTTTTGATTACCGCGTTGGCCTCACTGGTGCAAACTACATGCCAAACTATGTTCGTATTGGATGCCTCTCGTCGCTCCTGTGTCACCCCAGAACAGGTAAGACTTTTGCCAATTTACATTCTAATGAGTATATTTAGGGATAACATTTTTATTTATTTTGTACTGAAAGTGATGACTGGCCATGACAAAAGAGAAGAAGAGAAGTGACTGAATTCCAATGTTCTTAAACAACATTCTCATGATTTCAGATTCGACGCAAGCCTGGCAGGGAGATTGTTACCTTCCTTCTTGTGACTAATCTTGCCATGTGGGCAATTAACACACTTGAAAAGTCACGTGCTGAATCACATCCTATTCAACTGAATTTCTATGGACTGTGGGCATGGACAATAATAACTCATGTTTCAATGCCACTTGCCATATTTTATCGCTTTCATTCCACTGTTTGTTTGTGCGAAATTTGGAAGAAAGCTTATAAAATGAAGCCAGTATACATGTAAAAGAAAGTACAAACAAAGTATCAAGGCCAAAGATGCATTTCTCTTGAAAATCAGAAATGTCTTGTATTGTAATTTGGACACCTCCAAATAATCAAACAGTTGTGTGTATTCATTTGACCAATGCCATTCTGAGATAATATCGTAGATCTAGAAACCCTTTATGATTTATTTATTAATTTTTTGTGTTGTGCCAAATGTAATGCTGGTATTCATATGTATATTCAGCATGAGATGAAAGTATGCCAAATGTCTTGTACATAATTAGAAGGTAGTGATAATGACTTTTAAGAAAATAATTCAAAAATACTCTTGATTCCGTGCTTACCAAGATTTTGTTTTGTGATTAAATATTATTGTTTTGTGGCATAATGTAAAGAAACTACACTTAATGTCACAAAGGAAGGGTATGTCATCCCAGTTCTTTATGGTAACAAAAGAACTGAATGGTTGATCCACCATTGTAGATTATATCCTGGTAATTTGTTGAGAATTTTGGGGTAAAATACATATATTTCTGTCAGTTTCCAAAGAATTTCATTGAATGGCCTCCCTAGTCTCATGTTACAAATAAAATGCTTTTCTTGCGTAAGTTCTGTGGAAACTGACAGAAATGACTTAATGTTGTGGTAAGATGGTGTTAAAAGAAGCACCCTTATTGTACAGTTACCTTTTGATAAGGTAAACATGCCACATCTAATTTATTCAAAGGCTTATTGTAAAAATGTAATTTAACATCTTTTTCATTTAAATTTCAAACTATTTATCAATAAACTTGTCAAAATAGAGTTATCAATAAGTTTCCTAAATTAGGGGGTGACTATGATTTGGGTAATAATCTACATTACCTTACCTTGGGGAAACAAGCGGCATCATTTTGAATGACCGGCATGTATATAAAGTCCAAAACTGCAGAGCAAAATATCAAAATATTTCCTTACTTTCAAAATTTCTAATTATGTAGGTAAAATTCCCAAACAATGACTGCAGAAAATCCTGGGATCACTTGTTTGTCTGACTAACTCACTTGGGAACAAAAACTTGAAGTACCTCTAGGATGCTGCCAAGGACTATCATCTTTTTTCATGTAAAACTAATGACTGTTTCATTTTAGCAACCAAAATGTAGCTTTACTAAAATGAAGGCTTAAACCCTCACAAGCCCCCACTCAATGAATTAAAATTTGTGTTTATCTGTGTTTCCTCTTTGCAATAAGAAATATCTAAAAACTTGTACTGATTGACTGGGTAGTTTACATGATATCTTTTACCTCAAAAATAATTCTGGTGACTGTCTCAGGGGGCAACGCTAAGGATAGCGCCTGCTGCGCGCTGGGTAGGCCAACCCGCCAAGCAGCTGTGTGAAGTCGGTGGCCCTCCCAGAGCACCCAAGTGCGGCGGGCAGAGAACGTATGACGCCCAACTTTACTTCCTGTTGCCTAGGGGAACGTCCATTGTGGAAACACCTTAAACGTAGTTATAACTCACGGCATGCAGGCGAGTCTATCTCTACTGTCGCTGGCCCCAAGCTGGCAACCGGGCAACCCGCCCACACATGTGTATGCGGTACAGTACAACTACGAAAGTAGAAGGGACCCGGTAGGTTCATGTAGCATGCAGAGATATGAATCTAAAACAACATAACAATGAAACACAGATTTTTAAGTAGACTAAAGATAATGCTACAAGCCTCATGTGATACTGCTTTTGATACTCATTTTAAATTTCCAATCATATCTACTCTTTGAAGCATATCTTTCTCTACTATACTTCTACTGAAAATTATTTAGCTGTTTGGCTTGCAAGCAAAAGCATTTTTAATCTAGCTTTTGTTTTCTTACTATAAGAAAAATGAAAATTTGCTGTGTAGTCCTTACCCTACCTCCTACTGTGCGCTTATTTCCACGAGACGTACTATCTGGTAGAGTCTGATGTAAAAATCCATTTTGCTTTCTCTTTCTATATACATATAGCAGTAAGAAGTTTCTCAATCTTATATGAGACCAAGAAAGTGTTAATTGATGTATAATGTAGAAATGTTATAAAGCTGTTTATGTTGATTTTTCATTTTGTTGTTCGGTCATGTTGTGAAATATGAAAGAGAATCACAATACCCACATGTGTTCCAATCTGAATTAATGTAATGTTAATATTAAGTGGAAAGCTTTATATAAATTGTACTGAGTCATTTGTAAGCTTTAAGCATGATGAAATTAATGAAATACAGAATACTGCTCATGTGTACCTTCACAATATACATTTTTAAGATCCTGAACCCACTGGAAATTATTATTCTAAATGGCAGCCTGTACGACCCAACCTGTTATTAAAACAACCCATACCTGAGTGCAACCTGTGAGGGTAGTGTTTCAGGGTAATGTTGCCAAGAACAGCCACCTTTCATTTTTAACTTTGGCCCTTCTTTGACATATTGTCTATCTAGCATGACAAAAGTCCATATCAAATGCATGTTGGTATTTAAAGTAAGGAACAGTTTTAAATAATGCTCATAAAATATTAATCTGGTGCCCAGAGGTGTATTTCTATACAAATAGGTACAGCCTGGAAACATAACAGGGAAGAGAAAAAAGAAACAAACTATTATCCTATGACTTATGACATTATTTGAAATTCTCCCAGCTATCCAAATGGCGAAGGTAACCAAGATGAGTTTCTACTGTTACATGTTTTGGAAAGTTGCTCTTCTTGGCGTCAATAACTTTCTTGAAAAATTCTTCGTTTTTTTGGAGATCATAACGATAACCTTTGACTTGTTCCTAAGACAATAAGAAGTGAACAAATTAACAAACAGTAGTAAAAAAGGAGGAAACATTATTAATAAGGAAAAAATACAAATACTTACTTTGCTTAAGTAATGGTGTCGAAGCCACAACATATTCTGCTCCTCTCTCTGAATGTCTTCAATAAGGTCCCTTCTCATCCAGTAGCGTATTTTATTAGGCACCTTACGCTTCCTGAAAATAATTTCAAATTGTCAGAAACTAAATTCAAATCGTGAGTTGATCTCATTCAGACGATTCAATTAAAAACCATCATTTCTAGGTGCAGCAGTCAACACACACAAGGTTAGGTTAACATCTAGACGCATTGCAATCTTACCCACTAAACATGTTGCCACGGTACTGCCCTTTGAAAAAGTTAACTAAAGTAAGCCTCATTTTAACTTCTCTTTAAATAATATCAGAATCAATATGGATTAAGTATAACGTAAACCGAAATAGCAGAAAACGGTTTTGGATTGTTTTGGCTTCTGCTCATGCGCCGCGACTATCTGCACATAGCTCTCACTCACATTATTTTCAGTTACAGCTCCAGCACGCTATTTTCAGTTCGATCTCTCGACTTGCTCGACTGAGTCGTTTCCTAGGGAAGACCAAGACCGCGCCCAAACCCAAACCACAAGCCACTACGGCGCGCTTTTCGGCGTTTTTCCTGCCTCAAGATTTGACGCGACCCCTCAAGTTTACTTTTCATTCCGAAGGACTTATGACTAGAGAATGGCTGCCAACTTATTTGAAGTAAAATGAAAGGGTCAGTGAGGGCAAATATGACCATAGTGCACAGTGTTACAGGGAGTGCACTCCCTATCCCAGGTAGCAGAACTGCATTCTGATTGCGTTATATATCCAATTTTCAGTGCTTCAGGCGCATTTTAGACTGGACATACAGGCACGATGCAATTTTGCTGGGAAGAAGAACGAAACTATCAAAAATGACCAGAAACAAACAGCTCAAGTGTCAATCTCTAAACACTTTTTGGTATGGAAAGGTTCATAGAAACTTAAGGTGCCCCCACAATGAGCGCGAGGCGATGCCGGGTAGGCGATGCCGTGCAGCCAGGCCGTGCTTGCAGGCCGTGCCGGTTGCGCGGAGCTACGCCTCCGATCTTCTAAGTAAAGCTGCATTCGCATAAAAGTCGGTAAACCTGCCGGCACTGCCTGCAAGCACGGCCTGGCTGCACGGCATCGCCTACCCGGCATCGCCTCGCGCTCATTGTGGGGGCACCTTTAGGCAATGTCACAAAAGTGTTAAAATGTGATCTGCAAGCTTGTTTCCGTCACGTTTTCATTCTTTGTGTTCTTCTTCTCGACTCACGAGAATGGCCGCCTGAAAGGTGGGCAATTTGCACCACAAAACCCCTCAGAGTACCAAGGCTTTGTTGGCAGAGTTGGTCTTATCCTATCTTTCCCTAGCTTACCTATTTGACAGTGGGTCTTTATTCCTATCTTTCCCGAGCTTCCATATCAGCCACGCCTTCGGTGGCTTGAGACGGGGATCTCTCTGGATGCGCTGCCATTCAACATTAGCCGCATCAATGCTACTAACCAACTCGTATATTTTACTT
>NW_026267834.1:27486-29258 GCF_000697945.3 Frankliniella occidentalis
CCCCGCTTGCGTCATCAATATCGCAGATGCACTGGATGATGGTCGCCCCCCCCCCCCTCCCTCGGCCCACGCACACAGGCCGAGCTTGTCCTCCAAGCGGCCTGCTGCACTGCTGCATCGGAGGTCATCAGAGGGAATTGCCATATTTCGGTTCGGTTTTTGTTTTCTGGCGCGACTATACCCCACGCTCGCGGCGGTGTCTGGAGGCGGGGTATCGGCAGAGCGAGGTCACACGCGGGGTCCCCGGCAAGCGCCCGCCGCCGCCGCTCCGAGTTTGGTCCAGACGCGAGGTGTGACCCCAAACAGATCGTGCCTTCGTGCCCGGCCGCTGCCGCTGCGTCCTGCGCATCCAAGGGCCCAACGCCATACGCGCGCGGCGGGGCGCGGCGGGGCGCGTGTCGGCCAGCGCAAACACCGGCCCGGGGCGTGCCGGGCCCGCGGAGAGAAATCGCGCTGGGTCCTGAGAGGCACGCGAGGCGCGGGGCGCGCTCGTCCACGTGGACGACAGGTCAAAAGTCCCTTTAACTTCGTCAGAAAAAAGCGGGCAACCTGCTGCAGTGATTATCACCCGCGCGGGCGATTTTTAGCAAATGATGATTCGACTTAAAAGATCCAAGAAAGACTAAAAACGACTGAAAAAGAATAAGGAGGAACTAATAGTGTAATGTGTACTCAGCTTTTGTTGTCATCTCCTTCGCCTCGATCGTCCTGAATGTGCGTGTCGTGGGTGTTTGTGGCAGGTCAGGTCGGGTGGGCCATCGGCCAGTGGTGGTGGGACACAGGATCCCTCACATGTCCCGCCGGGATCGGGGCTGTCCTTATCTCCAGCTCTGTCGGACAGGTCGGGTGGTCGGGTATCTGGGGCTGGCGGGGAACCCGATGGGCTGCGACAAGCTGCGACTGAAAGGCACCCAGTCCGGGACTAGTTTTGTGCAACTAACTGCAGTCTCCGCCCGTATGGAAAGCCGTGGCTAAATATAATGGGAAGACCGCTAAGACGGACGAACTGTCTTCGCACTATGGCCTCTCCGTCGCCAGAAAATAAGGCATTCAGAAAAACTGTTACTTTTGCCCAAACTGCGCAGTTACTGTTCTCTTACACAGACTAGTTTCGCCCACACTGCCCACACTGCTCCACGCGTTACAGACATAGCGGTCACCGCGAAATGGAGCCTCTGGCCGTTCACTAAAACTATGGACGCAGAACCCGCAGAGCTGGCTGCAGAGGGACGCGTCGCGTTCAAGTCTCTGTGGGGGGTCTGCGGGGACGTCGCGTGGCCGCGTGCACGTACGCCAGGGTGCCACCGGGACCAGACGAAGGGTGCCGCCGACCTACCTGGACTCCTCTCCCCGCCCTGTCCAACCTCTGCCCCCGACTCCGTCTCTCGTCCGCGACGCGCCGGGGAAGTCACGCACCGCATGCTGCTTCTGCTGCGTCCACGGAGAACGGAGACGGGCCTCGGCTGGGTGAAAAACCTCGCAAGACGGCCGAGGAAGCATCCCGCACTCGGGACAAACTCCGTTTCACTTCACAGCGCGGCGTGCAGAAAGAAAAACAGAACCAACATAACTTCTTCTGCTTGTTGGTGATCATTACATGCGCTCGGCGTCGTGCCGCGGCAGCCCGGGGAATTTGATTTAAACCGGGAGCCTTGCGTCCGACCGACCGACGGAATTCGTTTATTGTCGGGGGGAGGGGCTGCTGGAGTGGGGGGAGGGGGAGTCGGAGGCGAAGAGGTGCTCCTCAGGTAGGCTATACAAGCTGCGGTGTG
>NW_026267834.1:34438-35515 GCF_000697945.3 Frankliniella occidentalis
AGCCTCGACTCGGGGATCTCGGCGACCCAACGTATCGGAGACGGACAGACGGCGACAGATGGACAGGCAGAAAGCTCAGCTGACGACGCACCAGCCAGGCTTGCCTCCTTGCCTCCACTCGGGCCCCCTGGACACGGCAGCGGGGCATGAGGTGGTGCGGTGGGGGAGTGAGATAGGGGCCGGTACTGCCATTTTTCTGGTCCGGTACAAAACAGGCCGTGCAGAGGTCCTAAAGAAGGGACAAGTGTCGAGTGTTGTGTGCGCGTCTCTGTGAGCATCAGTCCGGTGACGCCGTGACCCCACCTGTACTTCTGAGTGCCTAGACCATACCTGCATTTCTCCCTGTACCTGCTGTTCCTGCCTTAAGTGGATTAGATTGTCTTGTTTGTAAATATTCATTGCCTTGCGTAATCATTACCCTTTTCCTCAAGTTCACACCAGTGTCCAGCTTTCGAACACTTTCTCAATTTAATGTGATGAGAAACCACGGTCGTACTTTCCGACACCTCACATTTGGCGCCCCCAGCGGGCCTAAGTTTTGGGAAGGACTAGCCGGAACCTCACATTTGGCAATTCGTTAATTGCGTGAAAAATACGGCATGACGTTAAAAATGTCTCGAACTAAACACCATGAGAAATCAGCTCACCAATCATGCCATACATTTGATTTTCCTTGACTTTCCACAGTTTCCAACAAATTTTCAATTTTTTAGAATTTTTGAAGTTGTTTTTTTTACATTATTAGTCAAGAATTGTTTTATTAACTTTTATACACTAAAACTGTACACATCCACAAAGTTGTTGAAAGGTTATCGATTAAATGGTGAGCACATTTCAATCAGTACCTGGTTGTGAAATCGAAAGCTGTCAAGTGGGAGAGTTTCCCAGGAGACTATACTGACGATCATAGTGTCCTGGGAAGCTATACACCAAGTTGGGTATGCGTGTGCGTACAGTGATCTAGATTATGAAGGACATAAACAGTGCACTAGTTTTACATAAGAAGATGAGTAGAAGATAAGATGAGTTATATCTTCTGATGTCTAGTACATAATCTAACGCTTTTAAATTTCAAGT
>NW_026267834.1:35565-40568 GCF_000697945.3 Frankliniella occidentalis
GGGGGGACGGGCGGGCCGCTTCTGGCGTGCCTTCTTCCATCATGCGAGGGGGCTATCTAATTGGTGTCAATTTGCAACGAGAGTCCGCGCCGGCTGTGGTGGGCGGGCGCCCCCCGGGCCCTGGGAGCCCTTGGCGCTGCACGCGGGACTCCGGCGTGCTTGTGTCGCCTCGCCCGCGTCCCAAGCCCAGTGGCCCGCTGGCGCGGACGTGACCTCGCCTCACGTGGCACCACGGCCCGCTGTCGCTGCGACGCGCCCGCGTGTAGTACCTCCGCGTACCTCGCCGCGGGGTTGGCCGCCGCCGACCTTCCCCCTCCACGACCCTTTCACCTCTGCCGCCGTGACGGTCGCCCTTTTGTCTCCGCGTTTGCGTTGCGCCTGTTCCGCGCTCCGTACCCATTGTCCTCGAAACCTTCGCCCCAAACCCATGCGATGGGAAGTCCGCGACGAGGACAACGACATCGCCGGACGGCTTCCCCACGTTCCGAATCGATCGATTACAGAGTACTTGTATCGATTCGGATTCACGCATCAATTCTGCACTCTGAATCGGGGTGCGCCACGCCGCCCCGCCCCGGCACCTTGCGGACCACCCTGTGGGCGACTGCGGGCCCCGCGGTCACTGCGCGGACTGACAGCCCGCCCGGTGCACCCTGAATGGGAATTGATGACCCACCCCCTTCCCCTCCGCCCGTGCTCATTCCGGCGCGCCGGCTCCTCTAATTTGAACTGCCACTCTGACATGACTTACAAAGCTCTACTCTCGGATATCTCGCCCACCGAGCGGCGGCTGACCGGCGGCTGACCGGCGGCCCGCCCGTCCAGCAGCGGCCCAGCCCGTCCGGCTCGCCGTCCCGTCCGGCCCGCGGCCCCGCGGCCCCCGGCCTCAGACCTCCAGACCCGGCAATTTTCCCCGGGGAGGGGAATATAAATAAAGCAAAGAGAAAGAGAGAGACAGATTATTTGCGGGAGCAACGAGGTGCGCCCGGCCGCCTCTGCCCGTCTTCTTCCAGGACGGCTAGTTTGTCGAATAACGAGTGGCTTTCGATTGCCCCCACTTCTTGCCCCCTCTGTGTAGCTATGCCTTTTAATACCCCCTTGAGTTACCAACACATCGTACCGCAACGCCTCCCTCACCACCCACTGGCAAATTATTGTACCTTTTTAGTACATGCCTTTACAAAAGTAAACTTAATTTCTCTAATACCCTCACAAAGATGCGGCTTTAGCACCTTTCTGGTTCCTTTGTTTCTTCGTAAAATGTTCTATCCTGTATTTATAGTGTGTATCTGTGTGTATACCGAGTTTGCCGGAGCGGATCCTGCAGTTTTGCGTGTTTGCATTTGCCCTCTTCCCAAGCCTCTTGGGCTGCAGGGGGTATGGCGCCTTACGGGCGGAGGGAGTGCAGGGGGCAAACCCGCAACTCTGCAGTGTCCGCTCTGATACACTTGACACAACCGCTTAGGCCTCCCTGTTGGGTTCAAGTGTTTGCCGGCACGCAATGCCCTTCACTTTTCTGCTCGAGCCCATGGCTGGTCTGCGCGTCCTGCACTTGCTGCCCGGACTGTACGGTGGTGTACGGACGCTACAATTAGGCGTACGCCCCACCATCAGGCGAGTGGTCGTGCTGGCCGCGCCACGCCGGCCAGGCCCGACCTGTGCGCTACACACGCCTCTCGTCCAGCCACACTGCTGGCAATGTTTTCGCGTTAAAACATTGGGTTTTCACTTTTGTTATTGCAATTTCCCTATTCGTTTTACCATTTGATTTGTTTCCCTGGCGGTTTTACGGACACCTGGAACGGTGGTAAGCACTGCCTGGAGGTGAGTGTCCGGAATGGGCTGTGCAGGGCGTTGTCCAGGCTCGCCTTCTCCAGGAGGGGGTCTTACTATACACTGCTACCACTCCACAGGGCGCTGGGCGCTCCAGGAAGTAAAACTCTGCTCAGCTGGAGTCTGTCTGGTCGGAGGTTAGTTAGGACCCAGGCTCCGGCTCCAGCGCTGGAGCGAGCGGAGCGCGCTGGCTGGCTGCATCGCGCGGCGAGCCGAGAGCGAAGGGCACAGCGGGAGAGAGGGAAAGGGGAAGAGGGGGGGGGGGGGGGGGAGTCAGCGTGGAGGGGCGTACCGGCCGGGTCGGCAGGCAGGCGCGGCTCCTCCAGCAGCGGGAGCTGGAGCGGCTGGGGCCTCTGGCTGGCCTCTGGCTGTGCGTCCGCCCGTCTGCCGCCGCGCCCGAGCTCGGACTCCAGTCCGTGTGTCTGCCCTGCCTGGACTGGACGGCTGTGCCCGGCTGCCAGGCCAGGCCCCAGAACACTCCAGGCCGAGACAACTGGCGCTGTCGGGAGACGCTTCTGCTGCGGCCGCACTGTGGTGGTGTTGCATTTTTGGACGGCAGTTAAATATTTTGGGGGTGCTGGGCAGACCGCAGTTGCGAACGGCCCGGTGTGGATGAGGTGAAGGGGAATCGGTTTAGTCCGTCGTCGTCCTGGTGGTTAGACCGCTTGTCAGCCCGTCGCTGGGCTGGGCTGTCCCTGCAGCCCTTCTCTTCTCGGGTGACGGGCTGCCCACACCACCCCGCCCGGCCACGTCCCGCCACGCCCCACCACGCTTCGTCAAATCGATATGTGATTGAAAGTGGCACCGGGGCCCCAGGAATTTCCCTCTCCTCAGTGTAGTAGTTGCTTTTGGGCCCTAAAAACCGAACGTCGGTTGTTCTCCTAGCTGCCGAACCCACACCGCCCGGGCTATGATGGTTAATTGACCATTTACTGCTTGAAAATGACTCGCTTTCGGTTATTCTGAAGCAGAGGAAGGCGCCTGGAATGGGCGGAATGCCCGTAAGCGCCGGCCGTCACAGAGGAAGGCATGCCGCGCTGAACGCCGCGCTGGAACAGTGATAGCCGATGCGAGGGCTGTCTGTTCAGTTTAGTCTGTCAGTCGGTCAGTCAGTCTCCTCTGTCGAGCCGGTAGTGCCTTATTATGTCCCACTCTGCCTCCTCTCCCCGTCACGACTCGCGATCATTGTGGAGGTATCTGGTGTCGCGGGCACGCCACGCCACGCCACGCGGCCCTCACCCGGTCACAACTGCACCGCTTCATGTCTGCCCTGACATCATTCCGCGGAAGTGGGCTGCACAGACAGACTGCTTACGCCTGGCTCAGCCAGTGCTCAGCCAGTGCTCAGCCCGAGCTGTCGCCAGGGCGCCACCCCCTCGCTCTGCCGGTCCGTGCTGCTCATCCCTGATGATGCTTTGCATGTCCCTGATGCTCCTCTCCCCTCCCCGTCGAGCCCCGCCACACGAGTGCCACTCCCCCGTTCCGGCCGTTTTATTGCGGGTATTGACAGCTAATGCCCGCGCTGTGCTCCGCCCCGACGGCCCGCCGACGGCCAGGCTGGCCGGGCGAACGGCCCCTAAACAAACAGGTGTAGTGTTATGGCACTCGAGGAGGACCGCGCTGGCCATTGGGATTCCTCAGGGAGGCCTTCGTCGTCGTTGGGGACGCGATGGCCATTGGACCGTGTGCGGGTGCCCCCGCGGGCCGCGTCTCCTTGTGGTGCCTACGCGGCCACTCGCATGACACTTCAATCTTCACTGCAAAGTCTTCAACGATGGTTGGGAAGAAAAATAATATTTCATTTTAGTCTTTGTTGCGTTGTTTTGCTTTGTTAGTTCGGACCGATAGGGTACGTATTTCACCTGACGCAAACCGGATCCAAAGAACAAACAACAGCAGTTCCTCCTGCACCCTTTCACCCTTGGCGCTGATTGGCCGACGTGGACGAAGTTCTCGGGCTCGACACTAGGAGTCGACCGCCCTTGCGGCCAGTCCAAGAACTTTGTCGACGTCAGCCCATCAGTGAAAGGGATGAAAGAGTTCAGAGAGAGCTGCTGTTCTTCTTTCAGGTGAAATACCCCATTGCAAAACGAAACGAAAGGCTGATCTATATTTTTTTCGGTTCGTCCGCCATGCTGGTGCTGGTGTTGCTGCTGCCGCTGCACTGCAGTGTCGCTATGGCGAGTGCGGAGACGGGTCGCCGTACATGGCCCCTGCCGCTGGCCGCGAAGTTCTGGTCGCGCCTCTGGTGCTCCGCTAAAGGAAATAAACAACAAACAAGAAAAGGAACACCTGAGTCACACTTCTGGAGCAGAGGGGCCGCGGCGGCGGCAGCGCGGCGACCAATAATGAGCTGTCGGGAACCACCGGGAATCCAGGGGCGTCAACCTTTTCCAGAGCACGCGCCACGCCGCGCAACGCCACGCCTCGAAAGTCGTCATTCACGCCGCTCCGCGCCGGGGCCGGGGGCACGGCTGCCAAACGAATTCATGTGCGGGCCGCGTAGTACTGTACACGCCTGCACGCACGCATACATACGCACGCTCTAAAACACACACACACCCACACTCGGGGCGGCGGCGGCGGCAAGAGCTTATCGGTCGGGAGGGCTTACAAGGAGCTCTTGTAGAGTGTCAAAGAACGTCTCACCTCGCTTCACCTCACCTCCTTACGTTGCCATCAGTCACACGTGATCGCGCCCGGGCGTGTGAGTGTGTGCGTGTGTGTGTGTGTGCGCGCGCGCTCGCGTGTGTGTGAAGCCCCACGTGACAGCCCCGGTGCAACGCACACCGCCGCCGCCCGCGCTGCGCTGCAGAGGCCGCTATGCAGCAGTATGCGCCCTGCGACTGCAAGGCCGACCCGCTCGACCCCGGCCCGGCACTGCGGCCGCGCTGCTGCTGCTGCTGGGCGGACCCGCGCCTCCCGCGCCTGACAACAGGTTTGAAATCAGATACACTCCCTGGTCGCTGGGCAGAGCCCTGGCAGAGCCCATGGCAGAGCGGGGCCGGGCCTGCGGCGGCCAGCGCGCCCAGGGAATGGGAGAAGGACAGTGCGGCCAGGGCTACAAGTAACACGCGGCGCCGCAGTCCACTGTGTAAAATGCAGTGCGAGCGGCTCATGGAAATCAATTTACTCGCTTCTCCTCTCTCGTTTGGCTCGGTCGGTCGGGG
>NW_026267834.1:40863-44514 GCF_000697945.3 Frankliniella occidentalis
TTAAAATTATTACATTTTGCCGGCTGCCCTCGTTTGTGCGCGCTTTCCGTCGCTGTTATTGAGGAAATCAAGTTGATCTAAAGTGTATTTTAACCCCCTGAGTGAAGGGAATGACTGGAGTTCCCGATTGATAGTGCCCCCACCCTTCACCACAGATGCTTTATTCATCGGCGAATCAGGGCGCCTTTGTTCTTTCCGCTTGTCTCGCTTAGCCGAAGTTTACTGTCTCTGGCGTCGTTCAGACTTCGACTGACGGGAGTGGATTGATACGGGGTTTCGGAACGAGCATTGCCCGAGGGGGGTTGCCTACATTCCAAGCGCCCCCGCTCCCCCAGGTATCGTATAACCGCGCCTGCACTTTCTACTACTATTTACATTTTCCTCTCGCTGATGCATCTCTTCGCACGCTTCACGCAATCGTTGAACCGGGCGGCCTGGATGCACGTCCGCCCTGCCCTCGCACTGGTTCTGGGGCGGGTACACGTACACGGCCCGAGTACGTCGGCTCCGGCTCCGACGCGGCCGCGCCGCTCGGACCTGCTCCCTCGGCAGCAGGGCCGGTACCCGAATAACCGTTAGCGGCGGTGGCGGCGCGCCGGCCACGGCTGGAGAAGGTTTTTTCTGGGGAGGGGGGAGAGGGGGACTTTAGTCTTCGTGTACTCCCCGTCGGACCGATCAATTCCCCCTGCCGGTTACAAATCTGAGGCGCTCTTTCGGTGCAACAAAGTAAGTTGGTGGCTGATAAGGCGCCGGGTACCCTCCGGAGTACCTCCGGGGTCCCCGCCGGTACCTTCCGGGTGCCGCTTGTCCCGCGCCGTGTTCCTCATTTCTCCGACTGTCGTCCGCCGGAGCAGCCGCTGGAGCCGCCCATGGAGGCCGCTCCCCGGACTTGTTGCTCTCTTGCTAGGCGTTGCCATGGCGACGGGGGAGGAAGTGGGCGGCGCGGGGGCGCGGGGGAGGCCCAGAGGGGAGGCCCTGCAGGGGCGAGGAGACGGCTCCCTCTTTGTGTAGCCCGGTGTGCTGTGCCTGCGCTTTGTCGCCGAGGGTTGAGCTCAGGTGAGGGACGGATCCTGAAAAGAGAGAGAGGGGGAGGGGGCGTCTCGAAAGCAGGAGCTCTGCCGTGCCACTGCGGGTGATGCAAGAGATTCTGGCTGCAGCGGCAGACAGGCTGGCGGGGGGACCAGCTCGGATGCACCCCTGGCGGCCTCGCCGGCCTCGCCGGCCTCGCCCGCCACCCCCGTAGGGTGAGACTGGGTCGATAGCGCGAGGGTGCGTGGCGTGGCGTGGGCAGCCTCGGCTCCGGGTTCGGGCCTACTTCGGCTCGTCCACCCCTTCGGCTTTCTATCTCGCCCCCGCGCGGTCCCTTCCGGGTCTGCGCCGCGCGGGGCGCCCGCTCGGGGCGCTCGCTCGGGTAGAGTGCGTGCGCCGCGACGTGCTCGCGTTGTGCCTATACGCTGGGCGCGTGCGTGCGCCGCATGCGTTCGGGCGCCGCGCCCGCAGCAGCGACGCAACCGCGAGCCTTTTGCAACAACAAAAGGGGCACGGCAGCAGAGGAAAAGGACAATTTCAAAACGGCCCAACCGCGCTGTCGTCGTCGTGCCAAACCACGGACGAGTTTTCATCACCCGGATTTGTCTTTCTCTGCACGTCTGGGTCCCCTCCCCGCTGCCGCCGCCGCCGCCGCGACGGTCATCACGAGCCTTCGAGCGAGCCTTTGCATTCATGAGCTGCAACGATCGATCATGATGCGATCGAGACTATCGATCTTATTCTGCTGCACGCTCCCCTGCACTTCAAAAGAGCCTCTCCTATCATCGTCGCCGGCACCCTGTCTCTCGATTTTACTACCAGCTCGTTAATGAAGAATAACCCGCGCTGTTCGGCCAAGGCTGTCAAGGCGCGGCGTGGCGACCGAAGGGTCTGTCTCTGTCCTGCAGATCCTGCAGGGCCTGCAAGGCTCGCTGCAAGGCCTGCAGCCTTCGCAGGGCGAGAAGCAGCGCCTTTCTTGTTTGATGACGGGGCCCACGTTGGCGTGGCCTGGCCGCCGCGTCGCCGACTCGTCACCGTCACCCGCGCCACGCTCTGCTGCTTCTGCGGGACTCGACGCTCAATGTTTAGCATGAAAGCCGCAGGCGAGGGGGAAATCACTTGCGTACTACTAACTCGTACACCCAGGCCTGTGCTAAAGACGTACTAACTCGTACTAACAGCGTAATAAGGCGTACTAATGGTAGAAATCAAGCGTGATAATGCCGTAATAACATTATTTTGCATAAATGATGAAAAACTGGGGTGTACTAACGTGTACTAACGTACTAACTCGTACACTTTGATCTGGAGTGATTACCCCGTCGGCCGCAGGTGAATCGTCGAGTGGAGAGTGCGCGTGAGGCATAAGTACTCTGCGAGTTTATATACATACATATATTCGTATGACACTTTTATGGAAAACTTTGATTTTTACGAGGCCGTAATTTTGCGTTGCGTTTAATTTTACGGCACGAAAATCAGTGTGCGGGGCGTCGTGGTGCCGTCACCCATGGCTGTAATGTGCCTTGGTTGTGACAGCAGGCAGCCCTTCCGCGCCGACTTCCTTCCTGGACGGAGGAGAGACTGCCGGCGCGGCAGGCAGACTGACTGGCGCGAGACACCCATACGATACGGGTCTCGTCAAATTAGCGTGCGCCTCGTATAACGCGCTGAATGGCTGTTTCGAGCGGCGCGGCGGCGGTGCGCTCAGTCGTCTATTTTTAGTCGAGCGCGTGCGACTTTGTGGCATTCCTATCCTGCGCCGCGCCGCGCCCGCTCACCTGCCGCGGAAGGCCCCGCGGCGCCGTGCTGAGATAAGCGGAGCGGCGCGGCGCGCGCTGACAGGGCCCTGGCGCCCTCGCTTCACACTCTGCCGATTGTTTTCTCGCTTTCAACAATATCCGCCGGTCGTGTTGCGTCCCCAAAAAGCTTTTCGGATGGCGCTTGCTGGTGTGACTCTCGTGACCGGACCGGAAGTATCCCCGAGGTGTCGCTGCTCCGCCGGAAGCGCCAGCTTATCTCGTGCATCCGCCTGTGTCCGCCCCGCCGCTGCTTCGCGCACGCGACACACGAATAAGTGCGCTATAATGACAATAATGGTAACACGCTCCGCTATTTTTGAAAAAATAATTTTTATTTTCTAGATCTCATAAGTTTGCCCTGTGCTGCGACATGTCCGTTCTGGACGTATCCCTGTCTTTACCCCCCCACCCCTATCTCATCTGAGAGCCTAGGAGAAGGGCAGCGTCTTGTGTGCCCGCATCATGATGATGCCTCGAGAGCTGCGCCCAGCCAGAGCAGCACGCAACCCGTTGTACACCGTGCGACTACCTCAATAACCTACCTGGGGAGGCGTGTCCCGTCGCGCTTGGGACCCTTGGACAATGGGGCGGGGGAGGAGGAGGCAGGGGAAGGGTATCAGAGTGCATTTACGGTACCTCTCCGGTGCGCTCCGAGCCAGGGGCCTCCAGGCCGCCCTGCGGCTCTGCCCGGCCTATAGAGCGCGGCCGAGGCCCTTCACAGCGTTTATTTCGCGCTCCCGTCCCGTCCCCCCTTCCCTGCGTTGCACTTTGGGCCGCTTTCTCCAGATGCTCGCGGCGTTAGGAGGGTGGGGTGGGGTGG
>NW_026267834.1:44652-46810 GCF_000697945.3 Frankliniella occidentalis
CCCCGCCTCTCCCGCCCGCGACCTGCGCGTCTGGAGACCTCAACGCCCGAGCTACCCCCTGCGCCACGCACCTGCTGCAGCACGGTGTCGGCGCCGTGCTGCGGCGCGAGTCGGCGGCAACCTGCTCTGCCGTGTGTGGGACGCAGTCCACGGCCGCGCGCGGTCCGCCGGGCTGGGCCGGGGCCGCACTGGGGCGGTGTGTCGCGGGTGGGCGATCAGCTGGGCCGCCCTGACCTGGGCGTGACGTCACCAAGGTCACCGAGGCGGACCGGATGAGGTGGAGATGAGCGCACACTCGTGTCGCCCGTGTTATCGCGATGGCTCTACTACGGCCTTACTACTGTGCCCAGTCACTCCTACTACGCGCCCGGCCCGGTCCCAGGTCGTAGTGGCAGTAGTATTTTATTTATGTTTTGGCACAGGACCCCCCGGCGTTCATTCATATTGGCCCGGCGGGGTCCTGAGTTATGCGGCGTGGTGGCCGCGTCGGCCGCGACACCTCCTCACCTCCCCGTCGGCAGCCGCGCCGCCTCGAGCTGGCGGAGCTGCTGCTGCTGCCGCTGCTGGTGGTGGGGAAATAACCCGTTGAGCGCGCGCGCTCATGTGTGTGAGAGAGGGAGTGAGAGGGTTTGTTCCCGCGCGGTTGGCTCCGGGTGCAAGCGAGACCAAGCGAGGCCCAGAGCACGGCGGCGTTCGTGCGGAGCGCTAAGCTACCATTATTTCAAATGGCCCCAATCTTAATTTTTTCTTCTCGTCTTGTTTCAGGCCATGATGTGCTACACTCCCAAGTGGCTGTGGGACGCCTGGGAGGGCGGCCTGGTGCGGACGCTGTCCATGGGGATGAACCAGAGCCTGGTGCCGGACAAGGACAAAGACAAGAAGAAGAAGGTCCTCATCGACTACTTGCTGCATCATGTCGAGGTGAGTGCCCGCTGGACTGTTGGGGACGGCGGTACCCCGCGCCCCGGCGCCTCGCGCCAGGGGTATGTCCGCACGGCGCTGACTGACTCGGCTGTCCGCCTGTTGCAGCGGCACAACTCTTACGCCATCCGCTACTTCCTGTGCGAGACGCTCTGCCTGGTCAACATCATCGGCCAGCTCTACATGATGAACCACTTCTTCGACGGCGAGTTCTTCAGCTACGGGCTGCGCGTCATGTCCTTCTCGGACCAGAACCAGGAGGAGCGCGTCGACCCCATGGTGTACGTGTTCCCGCGCGTCACCAAGTGCATCTTCCACAAGTACGGTGCGTCCGGCACGATCCAGAAGCACGACTCGCTCTGCCTTCTGCCGCTCAACATCGTCAACGAGAAGACGTACATCTTCATTTGGTTCTGGTTCATGATCCTGGCCGCGCTCCTGACGGTCTTAGTGCTCTACCGCGCGCTCCTGCTCAGCGTGCCGTCGCTGCGCCCCAAAGTGTTCCACTGGTGGCACAAGCTGATCCCGCACGAGGTGGCCGAGGCCCTGGCCAGGAAGACAGACGTGGGCGACTGGTGGCTGTTGTACACCCTGGGCGACAACATGGACCCGCTCATCTACCGCGAGGTCGTGTCCGAGCTCTCGAAGAAGATCGAGACGGCCGCCAGCAACAGCTCCTGATCTCTGGCCGAGCCGGACCCGGCCCGGCCTCTCCTCCTGGCCAAGGACGCGGCGGCCAGGGGCGCGGCCAGGGCCAAGCCCGACCGCGGCCTCGGACCCTCCTCCGGCAAGACCCGGCGCCACCTCGCCAAGGCGGAGGAAGCCGAGGCCGGGGCGAGGGCAATCGTTTGACTGTGATGTCTTTGTAGAGTACGGCGCCGTCAGTTTCTCTGGAGTTGCTCGACGGGTGACTGGAATCGCCCCCCTTTGAGTATTTCCGTTTTTAGTTATGTCTGTTTAGAGGTTGTCACCCGTAAACATGTCTTCTCCTTTGTCCCACTGCCAGCCCTTATGCCCCCACAAACATAATTGTAAACAAGCTTTTATTATTATGAAGAAATGATAATGAACTGTTATGATGAATTAATGATAATGAAGCTTTTATTATGATGAATAAATGATAATGAACTGTTATGATGAATTAATGATAATGAATTGAATCGGGCGCCCGTATCGAGCTTCTTGTGAATCAGATTAAGTGCATAGTTGTTTTATTTATTGTAAATGTATGAGGTTT
>NW_026267834.1:50316-52829 GCF_000697945.3 Frankliniella occidentalis
CCTCCCCCTATTCTCCATCCCCCTGCTCTCCTTCCCCTGCTCTCCTTCACCCTGCTCTCCACCCCCTGCTCTTCCCCTTCTTCGCACAGCCGATATCGGCCCGCTGGACTCTCTACCAGCAGCAGCAGCCTTCCCGTACCCTTAGTCTGAGCGTGAATCCTGACTCTTTCTCCGCTTACACCCAAGTGGAAGGCTCCCTTAGGGCTTGAGGGTTGTTGCCGCTCCGCGTTACCCGTCCCTAGAGAAATCTTACAGGGAGTAAGGGCTCGGGTAAGGGAGGGGTAAGAGATATGCGGCTGCATCGGCGACATTGCCCTTCGGCGATTTTAAGCCTGTTGTCATTTGAAGGGTCGCGCCCGCACCGCACAATCGGCCTCAGTGACTGGGAAAGTGCTCAATCAAGTGTGCAAACTGTTTCACTATTGTAAGTGTACAACTACAAGTTGGATGGATACTTGGAAGTGTTTAACTCTTGAGTTGGGCGTTTGCAAGCGTTCAACTCGGTAGCTGTACACTTCCAAGCGTGCAACTCAGTTCAACATCAACACGTCCTTAGATATTAGACGTGCAACCGTGTGCAACACTTGCAAGTGAATAACCACTGGAACAATTGCAAGTATTTGACATACATTTGCACACCTGCAAGTATTTGACATTAATTTGCTCACTTGGAACTATTTGACAGAAATTGCACACTTGGAAGTGTTTGACATAAATGTGCAAAATTGCATGTGTTAGGCAGTTGCACACTTGGTTTAACGGTGAAGTAGGGGGGAACCTCTGCAGTGCGAGCGGATGAGGGAGAGAGGGGGAGAGAGCGGTGCCTGGCCGGCCTGGCCTGCCTGCCCGCGGTCAGCGCAGTCACGGACTATTAGCGCTGATCCGGCCACGCCGCTCCGGCTTTACTTTTTACCATATTTCTCTTTGCTCCGGGATGGCGGGGGGCGGTGGGGCAGGGGGAAGCAGGTGGACCGTGATTGAGAAATGGGTCGGGCTGCCGGGCGGAACGCTCCGTTGCCGTGACGTTTGGTGGCAAGGGGAAAAGGAGGGGGGGGGGGCAGCGCCCACAATCCTCCTGTGACGTTTAGCCACTGACCCAGCTCGCTACTCTGAGTGGATGTGTTTTTTCCCTCCCTTGTTGGGAACACGGCGGCCGCTACTCCGGGTCCAGGGGCCCCGATCCTCTTTGCTGGAAAAAAGACGATGCCTCGTAGAGCAGCAGGGTTAGGCCGTCGCCCAGCCTCGACCTTGCATCTGAACTAACCGGCGCTGAACGAGGGAAGGCACCGTCACTCGGCCTTAAACGAGTGAACGAACGCTCCACACCCAAGTCACCACCCTCCGCCTATACTATATGTGAAATCCAGATTGGCCATAAGAAGTAAAATTGAAGTCACATATAAAACGGAATAAGCGTCAGCTGTTAATCCTTTTGTTACGTTGTGTTATGATAAATACAGGGTGCTCCCGTTTGACTTTATGCTTCCGACTTCTGCTGTGAAATTTTCATCCAATTTCCTCCCCAGCGGCTGCAGCCCGTGGTTACCGCGCTGGCCGGCTTGTGCAGCCTGTGCGCTGGCAGTGCTTGTCGGGCCCGCACTGCTCCCCCAGGTGACGTAGGTCAGTGTCGGGTGGGCCGGCCCAGGAGTGCTGCAGGGGATCGCGTTGCAGGGGCGGCGGTGGCGGCGGCCGGGCCCCGCGGGCTACTCTAGCGGCCCGCCTCGCCCCGCGGAGCAGAACAGCACTGCCAGCGCCAGATTGCAGCCATCCATATGCTGCTGCTGCTGGCCACTGTGCGTCGATAATAAGCAGAGTGCATTCGAAAGAACGGGATCTGTCATCGGCAGGTCTTGAGCGGTGCTGGCCGGGAGCACTGTTCAAAGCCTAGAGTGAATTTCCCCGTAAGCTTATGCGGTGAATTTCACTGTGATCATCACCGTAGCTTATACGGCTTACGGTGAAAATTCCCACCGTAGCACCGCTGCCTTGAAGCTGTTCGAGCGTGCTGTACCAGCACCAGCACGTCGTCGTGCGCACGTCATGTAAACAGAACCAGCACATGACGACTTCGTATTCTTTGGAGTTTCGGCGGCGCGAGCTGGCGCTAGTGGAACAGGCCTGCAGGTAGTGTGCGGTGCGGCGCCTCTCTGGCGAGCTGTTCGCCGAGTGCCGGCGGCGTGCTCCCGTGGGACGCCCACCGCCCCGCGCCCTCCCCGACCCGGATGCTTCCCAGTCCGAAACAATAAAAAACCGACAACCCGGTGAGGGGGGAAGTAGAAGGGGGTAGGATGGGTTCCGACCCCCGCAGCAGCGCCGGTACATGATTCATGGGCGTAAACGAGGGCCGGCGCGGGGATGGGGTCGGGAGCAGGGAGATCCACGGGGGCTCCACGAGCAGAGCAGCTCGCGCCGAACTGACCGGAACCATTCTCGGGAGCATTATTTTTCATGCCTCCGACCATCCGTGAGTGTCTCCCACTGCGAGCGCGAGTGGCAGAGACGAGAAAGAGGGA
>NW_026267835.1:0-586 GCF_000697945.3 Frankliniella occidentalis
GTGGACGCCACCAAGGTGGTCCTCATCTGGGCGCTGGCCGCGCTGCTCATGCTGGGCACCCGCTCCCTGCGCAACACCATGGCGCCGCCCCTCGTGGTCGGCTCGGACGGGCCCGACTTCTGCTTCACCTTTACGCACATGTTCCGCTCCGACGTGAGTACCAGAGGACGGCAGTGGCGAGCATGGGATGCTCGTTTGGTTGGTCCGGAAACGAGAGGTGCGAGGGAGAGAGGGTGGTATGTTGCCAACATGACACTCCGTATCGTTTTCGGACCAAACGAGCATCCGATGCTCGCTCGGGGCAGGACTCTGCTGGTGGTGAGTACCGCGCCAGCCGCCAGGCGCCGGGTAGGCTGCTCCTTGCGCGGGGGTGCCTCCGCGTTGCCTACCCTCACGGCGGTCCCCGCACGGACCGCGGGCGCCGCAGCAGCCTCCTCCTCCGGCGCTCTACGCTACCCGCGTCCAGCAAGCAGTACCGCCTGGCAAGAATCGAGAGAGGGGCCGGAGAGTGAGAGGGAGATGGCGTGAGAGGAGAGCTCGCGCGAGTGAGAGCGAGAGCGCATAGCGGCTGCAACGAGGCGGCGCG
>NW_026267835.1:2196-2406 GCF_000697945.3 Frankliniella occidentalis
TACCCGAAGCGCTACGACTGGTCCGCCTGGGGATCGCTGGTAAGCCAGGAATCAGACAGGACGCATTTCAGTAAGTTTGGGAAACAGAGAGGCTAAATGTCACTTTTTGTTGCAGACCATCGGCTACTGCATCACCATCGTGGCATTCAGCCTGCAACCGTGTATGATGTCCGTAGTGCAGAGGATGTCCGGCTTCTCACGGGTCCTTGT
>NW_026267835.1:6928-8727 GCF_000697945.3 Frankliniella occidentalis
CGACAGCTTCTGCGGCGGTGCGCAAGTGGAGTGCAGCATGATCTCAGCTGCTTGGCGGATACTGCATGAGCATGCTGCGATGGCTAAATACTTCGCTCCGTGCACGTCACTCGTCATCCAAACAAGAATTGCGTTCTTCGCTCCACAGCTGTTGTCACCGATATTATTAAGCCGCATTGTTTCCGCTGGAATGACTGATTGTGTTTCTCTTTCAGAGCTCCAGGCAGACGTGGCTGTATGTCCTGGACTGCCTCTTCTCCGTGCTCGTCGTCCACACGCTCGTGGTGTTCGTGTGGCGCGGGGCGTGGTGCATCTTCGACATCTTCCTCTACCCGAAGCGCTACGACTGGTCCGCCTGGGGATCGCTGGTAAGCCAGGGATCAGACAGGACGCATTTCAGTAAGTTTGGGAAACAGAGAGGCTAAATGTCACTTTTTGTTGCAGACCATCGGCTACTGCATCACCATCGTGGCATTCAGCCTGCAACCGTGTATGATGTCCGTAGTGCAGAGGATGTCCGGCTTCTCACGGGTCCTTGTCGTTGACATCTACCACTTGTTCTCCTTCTTCGGGACTGTCAATGTGTGGAGGGGCGTCTGGAACCTCCTCAACTTCTACTTTCTTCCGGGTTCGTGGAGATTTATTGTTAAGCGCGGGTTAATGAATGTGTTGAACAAGTTCGGTATGGCGTGACCACAATGTGGTCACGTTTTTACTGGGTTTTTCGAACTCCAGGATGCACAGGAGCACTGAATGTGTTAAAGGTGCCCACAATACGACTGTCGTAATGCTGATGCTATGATAGCGCCTACAATGCGTGGGTCTGGCCAACCCGCCCAGCAGCTGTGTGCAACGGCTGCCCGTCCTGAGCGCCTCTAAGTGTAGAGGCTCCGGACGCTTGAGCGTTTCCTCGCATCACGTCTTGAAATGCTTTGTATTTCGAGAACAATACTCACGTCGCTTCATGGCGACGCCCTAATATTTCTGCATGGTGGCTGGCACGCACCATCCACATTTGTAACTGTACTGTACAACGCGAGGGGTGTCTCTTCGCTTGGCCAAAATGGGATCATCCAGTACGTCCGTCATTTGCCGTTCTGAACCTCTGAACCTGCCAAAAATAGGTTTAGCCAACCTGCCTATGCGGGGTCTCATAGCGCCTGTTAGGTAGGCAACATCTTGTCTGCAGTGCATGTGTGTACTGTGGTATGGCCTACCCCGTGTCTGGCAGGCGCCGTGCTGGGCTTCCGTAATTTGTTGAATGAATCCGAGGAAAATGGACGTACGTTCTGAACGATCCGTATGCGCTACAGTCAGAAAGGCGTGACTTGACCAGACAAAGTTACTATGAATGTGGGTGGGGCGAATCAAGTCGTAACAGAACCGTACCTCGGTTTAGGAAAAAAAAAACATAAGAAAAACTAGGACACAATTTAAAAAAAATGTTTTCTTGGTTCTTGCAGATAACCCTGTGGCCAGCAATTGGATCAGTCACGTATTGCCGTTCCTACTGCTGGTGCTGCTCAACAGCGCCAACTCCATCCTGGTTCGCGGCGTGTACATCGACGCCGAAGAGGAGGGCGGCCAGTGCGTCGAGTTCCCCATTTACTACCTCAGGCTTTTGCCCTGCACTCCCTCTCTTTCTTTTTCCGTCATTCAAGGGAGAACGGGCGGGAGGCGGAGTAGGGCGAGGAGGAGGATCTGGAGAGGGGTGGGGGAGTGAGGGACAGGAGGCGGGAGACACGTGGGGAAGGGGGTGGCCGTCGGCGTCCTCGCTGAATGGAGGCCGGTGGGGGCCT
>NW_026267835.1:8777-9492 GCF_000697945.3 Frankliniella occidentalis
GGGCGGGGTGGAGCGCGTGCCGTACTGTCCCTATTCGTAATCTTATGCTTGGACAAACGAGCGAAGAACAAGGCTGTTTGGGGCGGCGCGGGGCTCGCAGCCGACGACGGCCACGTGCCGACTCCGTTCGATAAAAAAGCGCTCCGCGCTTCTGGATTAGAACCCGTGACCCTGCCATTCGTCCTAATAAGCGGTGACCTCGCGTGACCTCCAGCCCTAAGAGGTGCCGGAGGGGTGCAGTGACGGATAGTGCAACGCGCCGACTGTCATCTACTCGTTCAATCACATACGAAATCGAGTGAGTTAGGAGATGAGCGTTCGTTCTACATCTTTCTTATCTAGTCTAGACCACACCGTGAGAAATACTTGTATTGGTCACAGGAAAATTTTCCTTGGTCTGTATTCTTAAACAAAAATATTTCATATTGTAAAATTTTACAAGTATTACGTATCGACTTTCGATTCCAAAATAGTATTTTTCAAATCATAAATACAAAATATATTTGTAAATTCACGAAGATATTTTTCACAGTGCAAGGAAACGTGCTGCTGTCAAATGTTCTCCAGAACCGGGATTTATATTTACACGACGGCCTGGGCTCGCCTGGACGGAGAAGACGAAGCCAGAAGTGCAGAGGAATGGCAGTGTCCGTGTACGGGAGTCTGAAATTCTCATTTCTGCCCGTTTGAAGGCGCGAGGGCGGGCGGGCCGGGA
>NW_026267835.1:14577-15903 GCF_000697945.3 Frankliniella occidentalis
TTTCAGAGCTCCAGGCAGACGTGGCTGTATGTCCTGGACTGCCTCTTCTCCGTGCTCGTCGTCCACACGCTCGTGGTGTTCGTGTGGCGCGGGGCGTGGTGCATCTTCGACATCTTCCTCTACCCGAAGCGCTACGACTGGTCCGCCTGGGGATCGCTGGTAAGCCAGGGATCACACAGGACTCATTCCAGTAAGTCTGGGAAACAAAGGCTAAATGTCACTTTTTGTTGCAGACCATCGGCTACTGCATCACCATCGTGGCGTTCAGCCTGCAACCATGTATGATGTCCGTAGTGCAGAGGATGTCCGGCTTCTCACGGGTCCTTGTCGTTGACATCTACCACTTGTTCTCCTTCTTCGGGACTGTCAATGTGTGGAGGGGCGTCTGGAACCTCCTCAACTTCTACTTTCTTCCGGGTTCGTGGAGATTTATTGTTAAGCGCGGGTTAATGAATGTGTTGAACAAGTTCGGTATGGCGTGACCACAATGTGGTCACGTTTTTACTGGGTTTTTCGAACTCCAGGATGCACAGGAGCACTGAATGTGTTAAAGGTGCCCACAATACGACTGTCGTAATGCTGATGCTATGATAGCGCCTACAACGCGTGGGTCTGGCCAACCCGCCCAGCAGCTGTATGCAACGGCTGCCCGTCCTGAGCGCCTCTAAGTGTAGAGGCTCCGGACGCTTGAGCGTTCCCTCGCATCACGTCTTGTAATGCTTTGTATATCGAGCACAATACTCGCGTCGCTTCATGGCGACGCCCTAACATTTCTGCATGGTGGCTGGCACGCACCATCCACATTTGTAACTGTACTGTACAACGCGAGGGGGGTGTCTCTTCGCTTGGCCCAAATGGGATCATCCAGTAAGTCCGTCATTTGCCGTCCTGAACCTACCAAAAACAGGTTTAGCCAACCTGCCTATGCGGGGTCTCATAGCGCCTGTTAGGTAGGCAACATCTTGTCTGCAGTGCATGCGTGTACTGTGGTGTGGCCTACCCCGCGTCTGGCAGGCGCCGTGCTGGGCTTCCGTAATTTGCCGAATGAATCCAAAGAAAAAGGACGTAGTTCTGAACGATCCCTATGCGCTACAGTCAGAAAGACGTGACTTGACAAGACAAAGTTACTATAAATGTGGGTGGGGCCAATCAAGTCGTAACAGAGCCATACCTCGGTTGAAGAAAAAAACACAAGAAAAACTAGAACACAATTTTTTTTAAATATGTTTTCTTGGTTCATGCAGATAACCCTGTGGCCAGCAATTGGATCAGCCATGTATTGCCGTTCCTGCTGCTGGTGCTGCTCAACAGCGCCAACTCCATCCT
>NW_026267835.1:21393-22015 GCF_000697945.3 Frankliniella occidentalis
GACTGAGAATAATGCTGTTCATCGATTCTCTTTGACAGATTTATCGTGTGCGATGGAGACAGGGAGACAGAGTTCGACTGCCCCTCGGGCTTGTACTTCAGTTACGCCAAGCAGTACTGCGATTTACCTGAAGCCAGTGACTGTTCTGACCCAACCCCATCACCTGACGACGAGTGATAGTGTTTCTTATTTCACCGAAACTCTTCCCTGGTGATAAAAATGCGAAATAATACATAACTCACGCAGTGTGCTGTACGACTTTGTTGCAATCAGGCCTGCCTTGAAGTAACGTGTTCGATTTTTCAGGAGACATTAGTTGGCAAAGGGGGTGTTTTGGGAATGCAGGTTGAATAATAGATGAGATCTTTTGGGGTATATCACATATCATTTCATTATAATTAATACCGCATTCATTGCTCATTTAATTAAATAATTAACACTAAATACAAAAAAAAAAAAAAAATTAAACCGAGGATGATTTAGTCATTTATGGGTCGTAATGCTGATGCTATGATAGCGCCTACAATGCGTGGGTCTGGCCAACCCGCCCAGCAGCTGTATGCAACGGCTGCCCGTCCTGAGCGCCTCTAAGTGTAGAGGCTCCGGACGCTTGAGCGTTCCC
>NW_026267835.1:22201-22613 GCF_000697945.3 Frankliniella occidentalis
CAAATGATTCTTGCAAACGAACACAAATACTGAATACGACTCAATTAGAGCCTTTCTATTGGTCACTGGACGTTTTACGTCTCTGTCCTCCGAATTTTCTTATTTCAAAGTAAATCTCAAATTCACGAGATGGTTAAGCTATCGTGTGGTTTCGCCGTCTCTCAAATGCCTTTAAGATTCCTTTTCCACGAACGTCGGATTTTTTTCGACAGAGTATGTGAGAATACTCGACCACTCTTTGTCCCCAAAAGAGTGGCCTCACAGCCGGGCAGCACGCGAAGCGGCCGTCGGGGGGCTCGGGGCACAAGAGCAGCACCCTGCTGGACAACAACCACCACCACGGCGGCCACGGCGGCCACGGCCAGTCGCCCAGCCCGCCCTCGTCGCGCAAGAGCTCCAAGGAGCAGCCGCT
>NW_026267835.1:27288-28031 GCF_000697945.3 Frankliniella occidentalis
GCAGCAGCGGGATCGCGGTAGCTGATGGTGCTGTCGATGAAAGGGATTTTTCCGTCACTTGATCGACAGCTGATGACAAACTTGTTCTACATCACCGTCATAGAGATGCAATAAAGCTTTGCTCGTATGTGCCGCGAGAATTATAAATAATATACCGCGCCCGCCCCAATCAGCTGGCGGGGCCCGGCGGTCTGAAATAGCTCTCTTTTTCATCGCCGCATGCGGCCGCCCGCCCGGCCCGGGCTATATTAATCTTTGAGAGGTCTTTTTGTACCCCTCAGCAGTATCAATCAGACACATTCCCCTTCTCCAATTGTCCCCTTCCCCGATAACCCCGCCGACCCCCTGGAAGTCGGAGGCGCAGCAGCAGCGAGGCAGGCAGTGGAAAATTCTACACCGCGGATTACGGAACGGGCTGCTCTCATTTCGCATACATCATTACACAGATGATTTTTTTTTTCTTTTTTTGCGTCTTCTGCTTCGCCGCCGTGGGAGGGTGGAGTTGACGCGGCATGACGTTTTTGCATACTCGATGGTAAATATGCGACAGGTCTGACATCCGCAGGGGGTGGCTCGGGCGGGCTCGCGACGCGACGACCGCTTGAGCACCCCTTGGGGGTGTGACAAGTTCGGGCCCCCTAGGGTGGGTGGAGGTGGGGAGTGAGGAGTCGGGGTTGCGGGGTGTGCTTTGAGGGGCGAGGGTTGACGGGGCGGGGATCCCCCGGGGAAGCGGTGCGTGACAC
>NW_026267835.1:33151-33510 GCF_000697945.3 Frankliniella occidentalis
GGTCCGTGACTGTACTGTACCACCTGCCGAAGACACAAAGTGGCCCATACAGTCTCTATCTCCCTTGTGGCCATACTGTACCGGCCGGGTTGCCTACTCGCTTGTGGTCAGAAGGCGCCACGGCCAACTGCAATAGGCTAAACCCATTGCAAACCCACGCCGGAACACAAGTGTGCGAATGTCGCACATTTGTAGGTGTGTACACGCCATTTGTACACATAGAGGCGCAAGTGTGTAAATTTCAAATGCAAATTTACACCTTTACTCCCTTAAGTCGAGGGTTCACATCCCTGATAGTGTGCAACATACACGCATACTTTTGTGGGTCAACTTGCATGTAAAGGAAATCGGACACACAA
>NW_026267836.1:0-1340 GCF_000697945.3 Frankliniella occidentalis
CTGTTCAGGTGTCTGAGAGCCTCTCCATAGTTAAGGTGGGGAAAATAGGTGATTTTATTTATAGACGGCCAAATTTATATCACAGCATTATGTAATTTTTCAACCATTCAACTATTTATGCTGTAACAAAACTATTTATTACTACAAATTAAGAACTATGTAACATGTAATTTTAAAAGTGATATAACCGATGTGATGTAATGTAATGTGATATGTGATGTGATATAATTGTTAAATAAAAGCTTTAAAATACAAGTATAATTGTTTTGTTTTTTTTTCAAATATGGTGATCATACTTTTTTTTTACTGTAGGCATACCTCTAGAGGCGAGCTTATGGAAATCATATTAAATACCTATCACATACATGGGAAGTGAAAAAACAATCAAAAAAGAATTGAACTTCTACCAATTAACAGTATGAACTAAGAAATCTAATATACATTTAACCGAACCTAATAAAGATCAATATTCTTCTTCATTCCTTGTTGCTCCTCATGTACCAGTAGTGTTCCTGAGGCATTAATGAATCTAAACAAACAAGCGAAACATTAGTCATTTAAAACAGGCATAATATGATTTTGATTCAGTACATTTGGAGCTTAATTAAACTGCTACTTACCTCAAACATATCACACAGAAGACAGTTTCACGTTCCTTGTAAACTTTCCTTCTGCAGCGAACAACATGCTCCCCGATGACAACTGAAACATGCACATACAAGATTTTACAAAAGTGCCATATCGTTACAAAGCAGTACATAAGAGGTTGCTCGAATGCCCACCTGGTCGGGGTGCCGGGTGCAGCGTGCCGTCGTCGCCTTCTGCTACCCTAACTAACCCCGGCTGGCAGGCCACAACAACCATATGGCCTCAACTGAATGAAGGCCTAGTAGACTCCCAACTCTAGACCCCCCCCCCCCTCGAACTTCCACCCCGACGCACATATCGCCTTGATAGCGTAGCCACAAACTGGGCAGCTGCAGGGTAGCGCCTGGTGAACTGATGCGTAGGCAAGCCCGCTGGGCGTCTGCGCGCAAGCGGTAGCCTACCAACCAGGCGCCGTGCGAGAAAAGTGTCTGTGTATGCTTGCTAATACAAAAGAAGGTGTTCCCACGTTGGCTTTTATTGACTTGTATAAGACTTTATGTGGATATGTTATACGAAGATGCACTGTTATATATCAGTTTATCCAAGGAAGATATGTCATATGAGCCATGTATAAAATTTTATAAAAACGTATACATAGCTCTGTATATGATTGTATAATGTTTTACCAAATATAATACACATTTGTAAAACACCCTTTATATCGTTATATTACGGTGTACACAATCATATTC
>NW_026267836.1:1390-2074 GCF_000697945.3 Frankliniella occidentalis
CAGAAAACTCCTCACATATGGAACCGCGTCGCTCCTCACAGTGACAATACGGCGAATAAGATAAGAATATTCACCCAATTTCCCCCACGTTGGGCGTTGGGCAAGCAAAGTCTATACTGTTCTAGTTGGTTCTACGGCGGAACCATATATCGAGTTTAAATGTTACGTTTTGGTGTAACGTTCAATATGAACAATCTTCTCGAATGACGAACAAATGATTTGATGAAGTCCAAAGCACTTGTATTTCAGTTGATGCAATCGGTGGTTCACAGTTCACAGTAGTTTACAGTTGAGCTTTGCGGTGTTAACAGTCTTAAGACAGTGGGTTCACAAACACTCTACTGGAGATACGGGTTGCCCGCCTCGTCCGACAGTCTCGGCGGCTGATACGTAACTAACTTTGCCCCACACGGCTGCGCCGTGTGTCCATCCCCATTCTGCTGAACTATGCAGTTTTGCTCCGACGCGCTGGCCCTTGCGTCTGGCCTGACATGGCGGGATATTCAAAGAGTCAAGGATCGCCGGTCGCCTTGCGTCCGGCGTACCTTACACAAACGAAATTACTTTTAAGGAGCTCCTGCGACGCCTGCGACGCTAGCGACGTTCTCGACGCTTGCGACGCATTAGAAATACCAAGAAATCTTTCTGATTATTAAATAACTCTTTCTTTTTACTTTTACATAT
>NW_026267836.1:2731-4435 GCF_000697945.3 Frankliniella occidentalis
GGCCCCATAGGCTCCTACTGTATCACACGATAACCAGAATAGAACAGATACAATGGTTCACATAGCCTGATCTGGAAATTTGCACATTTATGAGACCACCCACTATGGTAAGACGGAGCCGGCCTTCATTTATGAACTTCCCAACTTCCTTCTTTGTGATGGCATCTTTAACGAATTGCTGAACGTCAGCCTCCATTAAAATATACAGTTCGTCTCTGGAGACGCGCAGCACTCTCCTACCGTACGCAGCCAATAGGAACTAGTAACTCAAATAAATTAAAATTACTATTAAGTGTGTATTCTCCACGGAACACGTAGCACGCCTCCATGGTCTCGACGTCTACACCGATCCACAGAGCCTTGCTGTTGCATAGGCTCGCAGCGTGCTCCAACACGCACTCTGGCATTTTGTCCATGCCAGCAGGTAGGTGGGGGGATGACATTCTTGAATGTGTTATCCTAATCTTCGTCACCGCTGCTGATGACGATAGTGGAATTCCCCTCTTCCTTCGCTGTAGTCGAGTGCGCCAGGCTCCACGATGTTGATGAGTGGTGGCGGTCTCGACTGCGTGCTGGCGGCCTCCCCGAAGAACGCCAGTACGCTGTCGAGGTCCGGCAAGTCGTTCAGAGGCTGGACACCAAGCTCACCCATCAATCCTTGCACGGCGGCGTCCTGAAGCAAAGCCGGCCCGGGCGAGTAGTAAGAATTCGTCAAATTTAGTGAGGGTGTATAATGGCATTCACTTATTAATTTAGCAATGCAAGTTATTAACAATTTCAAAAATTTAATTTTAATGTTGCTCCATATAATCGAAGAGCAATACAAGTGCGAAAGTAATGAAAGTCGAGTTGCTTCAGCAGTTTAGCGCAACACTGGACGATGGACACCAGCCATAGATGAAGTCGGGCGGCCAGAGGTGGGCAACGGTTCCATTCCGGTTCCGACCAGAGGAACCGGCTCAAAGCGGTCCCGGTTCCGGGCCCGGTCCCGGGCCCGGTCCCTCTAGAACCGGGCCGGTTCCGGGCCCACCGGCCTGGACAGTGAGGTGGAGGGGGCAAGCCGTCTCGGCCAGCTTGCTCGCTGCTGCGTCCGAGCGGATTGTCGCTCTCTTTCGCACCAACTGTGAACATGTCGATGCGAGAGAGAGAGCGTCACACTTCGGACGCACCTCTTGACGACGAGAGCGGCGCTGTCTGATCGCCGGAACATGCGGACAGACATTCTCGGTCCGGGTATCAACTAGGCGGGACCGGGTCTGGCCGCTGTGGTCTGTCCGCCTGGCCTGGCGGACAAACAGAACCGGAACGGGAGAACCGACCGGAACCGTTGCCCACCTCTGCGGGCGGCTCAGCCGCTGAGCAATTCGACGGCGCCCCGCGGCTGACGGTCCTCCGCTGGCATTCCCTCCAGAACTGCTCCGCGCCGACCCGCCTGCACCAGCCCGGGCTAACCCGTATGAAAGAGTGGCGCTGAAAAAATCCTGACGGTCGTCTGAAATGTGAGAGGTCCACAGGACCGCCGCGGGACGTCCGCGAGAGTACCGCCAGAGCCGAGGGGGACGTAACTCCCCAAAATCGTGTACACCACTGGCCCAGTCAAAGATTGGTGGGTGATTGGAACCGATTGGATGACTGGAAAAATGATTGGGATTGACTGGAGGATTGGGACATGACTGGGTGACTGGAAAATGACTGGTAAGGACT
>NW_026267836.1:5205-6644 GCF_000697945.3 Frankliniella occidentalis
TTCCATCGTAAACATCCTCAATATTGTCTGGATTACTCTTTGTCCTTGTGAATCTATGAGAAATTTTTTCCTTAAACCCTGGCCTACCACAGATTGGGGGGGGGGGCTTAAGTTTATGCGGTCCTGCAGTTCACCTACAGAACATGTCTGCTTCTGTCCCTTCCTATCCCCACTGCCCTCCCCCTACTTAATTTATCCTTTTGTGTAATGCCATATGAAGCATGATGCTCCCTATTTCATTCCATTCCAATCATTTTTGAAGGTGAAATTATATTGGATTGCCTCTGGCTGAAGTGAAATTAAATACCCTAATATTTAATTTAATTTCAAAATACGTTTAAACTTTTCTCCTACGACAAGTATAACTTTACGCTCTTTTATTCATTTTTATCAGATCTCTCCGAGGCATTTGAAGGATCACGAGTCGATGAAGTTTATTTAATTGAAAGTTCTATAATGTATCGTATCACAGAGTTTAATTTAAATGCTCCCACCATTTTATTGGACTTCATTAAACAAAATGTGACTCCAGACAAAGCTAATGAATTTAAGAAAATGGTATACCTTGTTCTGATTTCAATGAGCCTATCCTACTTGAGTTTGCGATATTTGCTATAATATTGTTCGGTCCCTTGCAAGTCCATGACTGTTGTGAAAATAAGTTGTGTGTTTAATAATCGTTTTGACAAGTCCCATTGAAAGATTAAGTGACTTCCAATTATTCTACGAGTTAACACCATTCCATTTTGTTAAAACAACAAAATTGAAAATGTGTTTGTGATGTCCATTGCGAACTCTGGTTGCCGTTGCTGCCTTTCCAGGTACCGCGGGATTCAAAAAGTGGCGCTCTTATGGTGCTTTTTGGAGATTGGACAGTTTTTGACTGGGTGACTGGAAGTGACTGGAAACGACTGGTTTTGATTGGATTTGACTGGTAAGCGACTGGATGCGATTGGATGCGACTGGAAAGGCGACTGGGTGACTGGAAAATGATTGGGTGACTGGATTGTGACTGGATTTTGACTGGATCCGGATCTGTACACCGATTGGTTGAAGTTACGTCCCCCTTGGCCAGAGCACTGGCGAACGAAGTCGAGACAACCGGGGCGAGCCCGCTGGTCAAGCAGTGGTCGAGCTGTGGCCTCGCGGTCGTCTCAAACGACGTTGGGAGGTTGACTATCCCTCGTCTTAAAAAGAGCCCGTTTTAAGACCTCCGGAGGACAAGCGGCCGCGGGCGCTGGGCGTGCACACTTGTCTAGCAGTCGTCTTGCGGTCGTCTGAAAAAGTGTCCGTTTTAAGACATCTCCAAGACAAGCCACCAGTGCCGAGAGGGCGCCGCTTCCCGCACGACTACCCCACATTATCGGTATGAAAAGTTGAGCACTGCACAAGCGCGCGGGTGCGGCTGCAGGCCAGCGCGCGCGGGGGCGCGGGGAGGG
>NW_026267836.1:6694-13331 GCF_000697945.3 Frankliniella occidentalis
GGGGGGCAGGCCTTCCCTTTCGGAGCAGAGGTTTCAAAATGTGAGTCAATTGAAGTAGTTTGTTGTGTGAAAAACGTCTAGGCAGGCATAGAGATAAAGCAAAGTTTCACTCCAACTCAAAAGAATTTAATCTGTCAGGTGTGTGGTGTCATATACCTTCAAAAATTGCACAAACTATGACACTTGTAGCACATTTATAAATTAGAGCATAAATTTTTTCCAAATTAATTTTAAACAAACTGCAACAAAGTTTCACTCCAGATCAAAAGAATTGAATCTGTCTATCAGATAATTGGTTTCAAGAACCTTCAAAGAGAATGTAACATTGCACAACTGTGACACTGGCACAAGATGAAAGCAATCATAACTAGCACGAAAAACAACATGATACTGAAGGTCACAAGAAAGATCTTCAGATTTACAAATAAAAGCATAAAATTCAGCACATGCATTGGATACAACTTTCACAAACGTCAGTATTTTACCATGATAACAAATATTTTCAAATTCATATTTACAAAATGAAGAATTTCTTGACCCCTTTAAGTATGATGATGCAACATACAATTCCCTCTCCTTATACAAATGAGAAAATGTTCTAAAGGTGAAAGGATTAGAGTACAAAGCAGATAACAATGTAGTCAAAATATCTTTTTGAGTTGTAATTGTATCTAACTTACTTATGACATGTGTTCTAGCAGAAATTTTCTCATAAAATTTTAAACTCTTGCTAAAGCTAGTCATTTTGAGGCTAAATGACTTTGCTATCTGACAATTCATTCTTGAGATAAGAGTAGGTAACTCTGTAACAACTGACAAATTGGAACAAATTTGCATGGTTGCATGCCTGGTTCCATGCGCTAGAGCTGCTAATTTGCCATTTAAGTCCTCTAGTCTAAAACAGCTTGAGACCCAAAGATTACCATGGTCCTCGACAGATTTACTCAAATGTCTAAGCAGATGCAAATTAGATGACATGTGTCTAACACCATACAATAATTCAAAATCTTTACAGAATTTTTGAAGATCAAGGTCAGCTTTAACAAGATCATCATGTGAGATACTAGCTTTATTCAGACAAGAAATTGCATTGACAAACAAAGTCAAATGTTCAAAATACACAGGCTTCATAATACCTTTTAACACTAGTAAAGCTAAGTACAAAATAAATGTCCTACATAAAGTTGCCTTCCAGAAGGACAACTTTGTGACATCTTCTGGTAAACGTTCAATGAAATGAGGTAAATTTAAACCAACCAACCTCTCATTAACTAGGGCAGTATGTTCTTCGAGAGAAAAGGGCTCCTCAGAGTATTTTGAATTAAATCACAATGTCAAAAGTTGTTTAGTTAAACCAAGATAGATACAGTGCATGGAATCAATTGAAACTGATCTAATGAAATCTGAGTGAGTCATAAAAGACATAAGAGTAGGACCTATAACACCTCTATGATCATCCTTACAAGCAATACTAAGCCGAACACATTCAAGATAACTAGCATCATCCGTGAGTTCTAAATTGTCCTGATGAGGGAACACCATGACATTACCAGTCTCCTGCTTACTTTTAAGACCCTTAATAAAACACTTCGGACACGAGTGATAACCTGCATGGCCCTTTAAGTTCATGAAAGCAGCCTTAGCTGGAACATCAGCAGTACCTGAAATGAGATAAGCTTCTATTGTAGACTCTTCCAGATCACCATGGTATTTTAAATTAAAACCCTTAGATAATGACATCACTTCATGATACAAAGGTAGCAAAAACACATTGGGATGGGGTTTTTTGGAATCTCCCCACAGACCACCTAAAATTAAATTTTCTGGTTTGAATCGTTCTTCTGGAGGAAGCTCATTAATGACAAAACAAAACACCCATAAGGAATAAGAAGAGCACTCATAAATAGCTACTCCATCAGAATACCAACTCAAAGACAGGTTATAACAGTCACGTAAAATTGTTTGTGAAGCCTCCTTGTAAACATTTCCATCGTAAACATCCTCAATATTGTCTGGATTACTCTTTGTCCTTGTGAATCTATGAGAAATTTTTTCCTTAAACCCTGGCCTACCACAGATTTTCTGAAGTTGTGAAGTGAGAGGACTAGTAATAAAATAATTAACTTTGCTATTTTTACAAGTGCACTTATCAGTAAGACTACTTCTCATCCTCCAACAAACATTGCAATAATAACTTGTGGCCAATTCACTATCAATATTTTCAAAGTACTGAAACACAGATTTTTTAGATTTTGGCAGAATGTTAGGAGCTGGTAAAAGAACATGGAGCAAGTCTAATAGGTTGCAGAGCTGAACACCAGTGAGATGAGCAGACTGAGCATAAGAAATAATGGAAACCAGGGCATCATGCAGGGTTGTTTCAGATCCTTCATAAAGGGGAAGACTAAGTGATGGCTTCTCATTTGTTTTTGTTTTTTTCTTCAGGTTCAACTTCAGAAAGAATGGTATCAAACGGTGAAGGCTGAGAAAATCTTCCAGAGTCAGAATTAGAGAAACTCTCATTAGTTGGTGTGAGAAAGTGACTCCAATCAAGAGGAGAAACTAAGGCAGAAGAATATTTTTAAATGAGGCTACACTGATAAACTAAGTGTTCAACTGCTCAACACTTGTAAGTGTGCAACTGCAAGGTGAATACTTGCAAGTGTGCAACTCCGTAGTCGTACACTTGCAAGTGTTAAACTGGGTAGGTGTGCACTTGCAAGTGTGCAACTCCTCATTTGAACACTTCCTTAGATTGGACGCTTACTGTGTAGTAAGTGCTCAACCGAGGAGTTGCACACTTGCAAGTGCACACCTACCGAGTTGCACACTTGCAAGTGCACACCTACCGAGTTGCACACTTGCAAGTATTAAACTTGCAGTTGCACACTTGCAAGTATTTAACTTGCAGTTGCACACTTTGAAGTGTTGAGCAGTTGAACACTTAGTTTATCAGTGTAGGGTATCAACAAAAATAACTTAAATACATTGAAAACATATGTAAATTTAGTTTACCTCCAGGAACAGGTGCAGAGTTAATTGAAGTCTGCAAGTCAATTGGTGGAAACACAAGAGGAGTGGGTGCAACAGTTATGCCCTGTCTAGCAGTAGAACTTACATCAACTGAAAAAAAATAAATAGAAAACTTTAACAAGGTAATACAAGTAATTTGATATGTTGAAAAAAATACAGATAACTCACCAGGTGATATATAATCCAGAAAGTTAGGAGAGGTAAAAGCTTCATTCAGATTTATGCCACTTGTAGAGGGAAAAGGAGCAAAGCAGACTTCTGTAAAAAAAGTTCCGACCAGAAACGGATCGTGAAAGCAGATGATACCAATTTAAGAGTAAGCTTTGTTCTACCTTTCTCCCATATTTCAAAAATAATTTATATGATTTAAGGAAAAACATTACGGGATCTAGAGTAAAAAGAATTGTGACCGGGCTGGTCTATCACCATCATTCGTTTTACGGCTTGTTTACAATCCGGCGTCCTTCCTGTGTTTAGTTTATAAGGGGGGGCTCCAGCGGAGGGAGCGGGGGGGGAGGGGGCGAGGCCCGCTCGGCTCGGGCGTGCGGCGACGGGAATCGAGCCTCACTGCCTCAGCCTCAGCCTCAGCCTCACTATCCCCCCTAGCACAATATTTAAGATTGCTGGCCCTGCTCTCGCTTCTCTGTCCTTACCGAGAGTAAAAGCAATGACACCTTACTTAATTATTCTTATGTTTACTTATGTTTAGTCTCAGTTAAGTAAGGTTTGTAAGGTATCATCTGCTAAAAAAGTACAAATATTGAATGACAACAGAAAAACTTTGCAAGGAAAGGAATTAATATAAGAGAACTATGGGGGAAGCACGAACCATCAGCATGAGGTGAACTAGCAACAGTACTGCTGGGCAGACAAACGGAATTGGTATCAACACAAGCAGGAGTAAAACTTCTGAATTCAGGAACAGCACCTAAAACACAAAATTCATTCAAATTAAAATGTGTCAATGTTGAATATCATAAAAATTTGAAGTCAAAATACATTTCACATACTGAACATATGAGACAGGGTGAAAAATAACAGTTCCATCAAACTATCACAATGAAAAATTACTGGCATGACACAGCTTCAAAACGGCCAGCATGATACTCACCCAGCGAGAAGCAACTTGAATTGGAGGCTTGAAGGGATGTTGGCTGTTGTATGCCTGGCACCATCAAGCAGGATGTTGAACTCGACAGGTGAACAGATGGTTGTGTCTCTCCAATATGAGCTCCCAACGAAGCTATGCCAGCGGTTCCAGGCGCCCTTCAAAGAAACGACATGTATGCAAGAATATAACCTGACCCATAACAAATGACACATTCACATACAGTAAGTGAAGGTTAACTATTGTAACACAGGTGAAAAGTTTTTGAGAGGTTAGGATATTCTCGAGAGGCGTGATTTTAACTTGAAACGAAAAGTTCTATCGCAATTCACGATAATAATTAAACGAGCGTTCCGCAGCAAGCAATTATACATCCAGATTAATCACACAGCTGATACTGATTTTAAAAGTAAAATTGCTAAACACGTTCGAACACATCACTTTACCACACTTACAATAGCTGTTGTGGAGTCGACGTAGCTGCAGCCAGGAGACGTCCTTTCCGTTTCTTCGAAAACGATTTCCGACCGGGATTCATTGTAGTTGAAACTCATATCACGACGAGATGGCCGAAAATCTACAATCCAAGCAATTTCTTCCGGGCTTGATACAAACTTTAACTTCACTCACGTTTTTCTGCTAGTCTCAGCCAAGCCGGAACGAGCGATAAACAATATGGCCAACCCCCCTCTAGCGGTCGCGACAACAATAAGCCAGCGAATTGAGCTGTCGGCGGTGATCTGTCTTGGCCCCTAGTGTAAAGAAAACAGAAGATTCACAAAACAAGTAAGTGAGCTTTCAATATTTCGGAGCATAGTATAACTATCTCGACTCTCTTGAGTTATCTTTTTTTCGGTTGGTACACAACAACAACATCGAATTCTCTTTCGTTACATCCGTTTTCTTCAAAACACTGAGCACGCCGTAGTAAAGCAACGTACAACCCAAGAGTAGTGTGAGTTTCTTGTAATTATTTAATAGATATAAAAAATTAAATGTCTATTTCGCATCTACTTTTGATTGTGGGGGCATGAGGGCTTAACTACTGTGGGCATTCATTTGCATCGTGGTGGTGGTGGTTATTTATTACTTTGGTTTCTATCGCAGCATAAGCTTCGCCCTGGTGTACTTGGATGATCCACCCTGCAAGGAAATTGTGAGGAAAGACCAATTTCTGGACGCTGGCGGTCTTTTCCAAGACGGCGCGGTACGGCATATGCAGCAGAAGAGCTGGAAGCGGCCCCTGGATTGTAAAATACTTCGTACAGGTAAGAACATCTCAGCAAATTCAAGGTGGCCCCTGTGCCGCATCGGACCCGCGGGGACCCGACCGACGGGGGTGGACGCGACGGGTGCAACCCGAAAGAGAACACCCAAGTTAAAATTATGTTAAATGGCGTCAAAGTGGTGTCATTTTAACCTCACAAGTCAAAATCTAGGCCCCAGGCAGGGACTTCGACGGCAAAGTGAACTGCAAAGACCCCCTTTTGACCCCCGTTCTGACTTTGTGTTCTTGCTGGGACGGGTCGCCCCATTGTGTGGCCAACTTTAGTTTCGCAAGGAAGAGCTACCTCTGTAAAAAGCAAATGCAGTGTTCAACATGTACATTACATGTGTGTGTGATAGGTGTGTGTGTGTGTGTATGTGTGTGTGTGATAGGTGTGTGTGTATGTGTGTGTGATAGGTGTGTGTGTGTATGTGTGTGTGATAGGTGTGTGTGTGTGTGTGTGTGAGAGAGAGTGAGAGAGAGGTGAGGGGGGGGGGGGGTGTACATGTATGACATTATGCTGGGAGTAATCTGTTACTTTGTGTTCTGGTTTCTTGTAGGTTTCCGCAAGGCCCTCGAAAAATTGAAGGTGAAAGAAGATGGGACAGTTGTGGAGCCCAATGATCAGCAGCCTGACGTGCCATACCTGCACACAAGGTTCACAACCCTTCTGCTGCAGAAAAGGCAAGAGAGGGCTGATACGGTGGGGCAGCGGATTGAACACCTGGAGGAACTGGCTGTGGGGCTGGTGAACGCAGGGCCCAGTAATTAAATGCAACATTTTATTTTTTTAGCATTTTTTAAATTGCCTGATTTTTTTTTCTTAATTGACCAAGATTGCCCAGATTTTGAATCTGGTAACCAATTTTGGTTTTTGTCTTAAAATTAAAAGGTATTCATGAAACATAATGACCTGCTCCAAATCTAGGCCTTGTAGCTCTAACAGTTTAGAAGTTACAAGCTGCTAAGTTTGTGGGCAAAAATTGCATGTTTGAGAGGTGGTCTGTATAAAAATCCATTACAGTTAGGTAAAATCTGACTTCACCATTGAAAAGAGAATCAAAAACTGTTTCCAAGCCACCTTTGACTAAATTTTAGATTTGTGGTTCCTTCTCTTCGATCAAAGAAATCAACAAAATTTAATAGAAATGCGTAACTCTCATAGCAAAATTTTGGGGTCTTCAATTGTCACCAAAATTGGTTTGCAGCTTGTTCTAAGGTCCCTTAAC
>NW_026267836.1:14761-18388 GCF_000697945.3 Frankliniella occidentalis
CGGACGGGCCGGCCATCAACTTCAACTCCAGCAGTGATGATGAGGCCGCGCCCGTCCCCGGTGGCCCGGATGGGTCCGGGGCCCCCGCCGCTGCCCCCGCCGCCACCCCTATCGCGGCCCTCATCGCCGCCCCCTTCCCAGCCCTCATCGCGGCCCCCATCGCCGCGGGCGCCACCGCCCCTATCGCCGCCCGCAAATTCACAACAAACACCTCAAAGACTCGCCGCGCCGCTCCCTCTCTCGCCTGCCTGCCGGTGCCGGTCCGGTCGGGGCCCCTCCTCTTGTTGTGCCAGCGGGCGCAGGCCAGGCGTACCATTGTCGTCGCGCGGTGTGGTGTGCTCTTCCAAGCCTTTTTCCCTTCAGTTTTCAAGCAGCCAGCAGAGAGTGTGCAAGAAAATTGAGCTGTGAATTCCACGGTGCAGTTGTTGAGTTCGTGTTCCAGTTTAGGGATAATTGTAAAGTACTGATTTCGTGTGAATGTTGTCTCGCCTCGAGTTCTTTGAATGGGAAATTTTCAACAACCACTTGTTACATTTGTTGTTTGTTTTTATCGGTGATGTAAAAATTCGATTGCAATGGATCCCGGAGCTGCAAATCGTAGAACTAACCCGATCCGTCGGCCCTCTGGCCCGAAAAGAGGACCACGGGTCACTAAGTTTGCCCTTGTTCTATGGACGGACTGTGCCATCCCTTGTGCCGACGTTATCCACACCGACACAAAATCGTCCCTCCAAACCTTGTGCTTCAGGCCGGCAGTAAATGTGACTTGGGCGAAAGACACCGTGAAAGGCAGCATTCTAGAACTCGGTAAGTTTTGTTCGCGCTCTCTGTTTATTTTATTTTGCTAAAATATCGTGTAGCACAGGTTACATTTGTATAACATGCTCGAGTCCTAAACCTAACCCTACTTTTCACTTGTTTCGGTGAAGAGAAAACCCCTAGTTTTCCTTTCATTTTTGTCCGATTTTCTGAATTTATGTCACCCGGCTCTGTCTGATTTGCAGGTTCAGAGAGAAAGTTGAAACTTATAAAAGTTGACCAGTCGGGAAACCCCACCGCTGTAATGGGCATTCCCTGTCGCCGGGAGTGTGAACTTCGGCAGAAGGTGTCGCATCGGCGAGAAGTGGTGCAGGCTGAGGCTGACCTGTATTTATATGAAAATATTGGTGAGTTTTTAGACTGTCCCCAAACTGTCTCTACCAGGAAAAAACGTGCCCCCCCCCCCATCTCTCTAATCCTCGCTCTTTTTTGTTTTAAAATCTCTATTGTTAATATTTACAAAAGACTATCAGTCATTGGTCAGAGATTCAAGTTAATTGAAGATCATTTTATTTTTTCCAATTTTGCTTGGCAATTTCTACACCCTCCCCTCACTGTTACAGAACGGTCAAACTATTTGACGGGGATCAGGCTGGCTCCCAAGTTGCACCCCTTCAGCAGGGCAGAACTGCAGCAGCAACTGGCTGCTTTGCCTCCCGTTCCTAGCCCGGAGGAGGTGCAGGTTATTGTGGACGGGCTGCCCTGCCAGGCTGCAAGTTCAGCTGGAGATGTAAGTTTTTTTTGTGCTTTTTTTTTGTGTTTTTGTAGTATTATTCTTCCACTGTTAACATTAAAATCTAAGGGGGCCGTTAACGCGTTAGAATTTTTTTGTTTTTCTTCATCTGTACTATCGTCGCTAATTTTGATTTTTTCATCCTTCATTCCACACCAGAAATAATTTTACTACCATTGGAAGCCGTCATCATTTATTTCAACTACTACCTTTTTAATTTTTCTTTTGTGGAACCTCTTTTTGGTTATCAGCATCCTTCGGCTTGGTCCTTCGTCATCCGATTCCTAAAGTCTTCCTTTTTTTTAACGGTTTTGAAAGACTTATAATTTCGAACATTTAATACGTACCAGCAATAGATACCAATCAAATGTTGTCTGTTATTTTGAGCCACTTAACATTAAATTGTCTGACATTATTTTAGTCAGCCTAAACCTCATCCAAGGAAGAACACAAATCTTCCTGGTTTTAAAAACGAAACCGTTTCTACCACACGCGCCGCGCGCGGGGGGCCAGAGCGTGATGTCGCCGCGACCACCTGTTGGAGTGCAACTCCACATTACCTCAGTACCACCAACAATCGACACTATGCTCAAGGCCCCGCCCGCCCCGCCGCCCCTTTGTTGAGTGTACCCAAAACAGAGAGCGAAATGAAGTAGATTTCTAAAATGTTACAGCCACCAAGCTTTCTGGTGGTCAACCGAACTTTCTGCGGTGCACACATTCATGCTACCACACCGACAACATAGTTTCAATCCAGGTACCAGGTGGTCAGTGCCTTGGTCAGAGCGAACACCTCTATGTTCAGTGTTGCGGGTCGGCATACCATTTCATGCTGCAGAGGCCATGACGCAATATGGGCTGACAGCATAGGCTAACTTACAACGCATACATCCCGTACAACTGAAAATGTTTACTTCTTTATCAACAATATATAATTTAGTTTTCATCATCAAGGGTTCGTTTCGCAGTTTACACGAAGTGTTAACGTTTTTTCCTCCCTATAATTGATTTAATGTGTCAATGAAGTTCTTGGATGTACCCGTTAAAGAACGAGATATCTCCTTGGTATTGAAACAGTGTCGTCAAGGAGTTGGTTTCATTCACCTCTATTGCCCTCGCCCAGACCCCGTATAGATGTTTTAGACGGTGATCCGTTCGAATGTTGTTTGTTTTGCCAGACCTCCGACTAATTTTTTAATTTCATGGGTACATGGCTATTCTGATGGGACCGTATTGCTCACTTTGAGTACATCCAATCAACTTCGTCCATCTACTGGAACATCCCGCACAAGCCAATTCATTCATATTTGGAGCGGTATCGGAATGGGAAGAACTGTGGCTACAGTGGAAACTGCGCCCGGGCCCTGCACGTGTAATGCCCGAATTCGCACACGGAGTGCCCCACTTGAGCCTGGCCTGTGCACGGGCTGTGACCGCACGGGCCACGCGTTCGCCCGTCTTCGCCCGGATTATTTTTTACAGGGGTACCTATTGTTTGTATTCGCCACGTTGGTCCTGTCAACGGCGTGTGCATCCTCGACTGAAGCCCAGCGCTTTTCTTAGGACCTTGAGTTGACGCGTCTCTATGATTACTTCTCTTTAGCCATTGGGCGTAATTTTGACATTCTTGAAGTATATGACCTGTCTGATCAAATTATTCGTTATTGCCTCACTTGTGTGTTAATGTGAATGAGTATCACCATGATTGGAGCAGTCATCTTCTCTTCATTTTCTCGTGCACGAAGATTTTACGAATCTTTATAATTGTTACGAGTTTAGGAATGATGAATGTTCTTTTTTGGGTGCGGTTTAAATTGCGGTAAAAGGCCTTTTCTTATTTTTTTTTAGTTCTGCATGAATTTTGAATCATAATTTAATTAAAAATTATACATATGATACGAAAGTCCTATGTATGCTAAGGAATAATACATGTAAGTATTTTTGAATCTTTTGACGGGACCTTTATATTAATAATTTTGTTTTTTTGATTCATACATCTGACTCAAGTAGTGATTCTTCTTCCACCTTCTTTATTTTCTGAAATCATGAATTACCAGTCTTATTACTTTATATTA
>NW_026267836.1:19593-20201 GCF_000697945.3 Frankliniella occidentalis
GCGAGCAGACGTGCTCCGACCCGGTGTCATTCTTCCCCACGTCTTGTCTTGGCTATGGCCCCTGATTGCGCGTCGGACGGGCCATTTCTTGACATAGTTTTTGTGATTTATCATACATAAACGTGTATGAGACTGCTGTGGGGTATATTTTTAAGATCCGTAGTTACTGAAGTTACCGAAAACAAGTTGCTTTTGTCAAATTAGGTTCAATATTTGTTAAAACTTGCATTCAAACACTGGTCACCGGCGGAGCTGCAGGTTAGGTGGTGGGGGTAAACAGCGGAAGGGGGCAAGAAGGGGAGGTCTCGAGCCCTGCCCCGCCCGCTCTCTAGGCCGTTGCCGAACCCTGGCCTGCCTAGACCACGAGCAAAGTACCATAGAAAGTGTTGGTTAAAATTTAATTCAACGGTGCTCAAACGGGCCAAAAAACGGGCCAGTACTGGAAAATTAATGTACGGAACAGCCCACGGGAATGCACATCGCAGAAAACTTACCCCAGGTACCATAGGTTTAAGATGACTGACCTCACGAGGGGCTACGCCCAACGTCTCGCTGAGCTTGAGGGGGTAGATGTGGACAAAATGCCACCTGTTCACACGACCCGACTC
>NW_026267836.1:20251-23642 GCF_000697945.3 Frankliniella occidentalis
AAAAGTACTAATTCTTCCGAACAGAATGCATTGTCTCTCGTTGGGATCGGACAATTGGGTGGTGCAAACGTCATGCACGCACCGCCCCATATCGTTTTCGGATTGCGCCCACAGTTTGTTAGTACAAATTCTAATATTTGACAGGGTGAGAGTACTAATTGAGTACTAATTCCTGGCGAGTAGTACAATTCCTACCGCCATTGGGTGGTGCCTACTTGACAGAGCTTGCTGCGACCGCAGCGCCAGCGCTCCACTGCCCCGCACGTTGCAGTGCGGCTGTGCAGTCGGGAGGTTGGAAAAAGAAACAGCAGAGCGGGGCCACCGAGGGGTGGATAACTCCTGAATTGGGTGTACAAATTTCAAGAATTGAATTTGAATTAGCTTGAATTGAATTTGAATTGGACTGAATTGGTTGAATTGGTTTTGAATTAGTTTGAATTATTGCGATTTTATGTTACTGAATTAGCGTGAATTGGCTTGAATTGACTTGAATTGACTTGAATTGACTTGAATTGACTGAACATTGTCTTGAATTGGACTGAATTAGTTGAATTAGTTTTGAATTTGTTTGAATTAAATTGAATTGGTCTGAATTAGTTTGAATTGGGCAGAATTAGGGGTGTACACTTGGCAGGGGAGTTATCCACCCCTCGGTGGCCACACTGTGGTCGCACCGTATTAAACGCGTTGACATCCGCGTGGCTGCGGTGAAGGGTGGTCCGCGGGCCGTCCGCGGGTCCCGCTGCATGGTCAAGGCGCGACAACCGAGGCGACCGCCCTTCCAGTGTGGAGCTGCGGACCCATTACGGGCCGCTGCTCCCAAGGTCGCCCAAGGTCACCCCGCGGCACGTTACGATAGGCCCGCACCGCGCCGCGAAAGGGGTAGGTTGGTGGGGGGGGCAATAACGACCCCAGCAGCGGCCTCACATACTCACCATTCTCTTGGTCAGTCTCGTCGCCGACTCGTCTTCGTTGGTCTCGGCCGCCATGTCCTCGACGGCGACCCCCTGCTTCAGCCTCAGGACCGCGTCCAGCGGCGGCCGGGTCCCCGTCGGCGTCTGCGCGCCGGTCTTGGCGGCGCCGGCGGCGCCCCTGGCCGCGCCCTGGGAGCCCGCCCTGCTCGGTCGAGCGGACGGCGGCGGGCCCTGCTCATCGGCAGCGTCCCCCTCGGTGCCGGACCCGGACTTGGAGCCGGTCGGCGTCGTCGGGTCCCCCGTCGCCTCCTCCGCGTCGCCCGGCCCCGGCTCCGAATCGCCGCTGTGGCGCGACGCGCTGCGGCCCCAGCTCCCTGCAACGAGTAAGACGGGGCATTACAGCCAAGCAGTCGTGTGCGACGCCCGACGGCCCGACGCGTCCGAAAAAAAAAGGAAGAAAACAGAAGAAAATAAATTAGAAAGGGCGGAAGAGAGGAGACAAAGGAGATGGGGGGGGGGGAGCAGCAACCGGAGAAAAGTTAAATCCAGATCCGGATCATGAAAGCAGATGATACACATTTGAATCCAGGGCAGAGTTGAGAAACAAAAACTATCGCGAGGCAAGCGCTGGTGGACGTTCCCACGACGGTAACGCTGTGCGTGCAAAAGGAAGGCCAAAGCCACGCAGATTGGATTTCCTGTAAATCACACCGCAAGCTGCTCCACTTTCGACTCTCGGCCCGCGGCGGCGCCGTGGCGGCCTTCACTTGGTGATCAGAGCGTGTCACGCAACGCACTCTCTAGTCGCTCCAAAGCACACGCGTTAAAGATGAATTGATTATCACCACGCGTCCCAATCAATGTGGGATGTATATCATCCGCATCATCCGTGTCGGCCGACTCGAATATGCGGCGTGCAAAGTACCCAGGAGGTACTTGGTGTCTTGCAAGCGCGTGCGCGGAGCCATGCTGCAGCAGTAAGGTACCTGAGAGGCACTTGGTGTCCTGCAAGCGCGTGCGCGGAGCCAAGCTGCAGCAGTAAGGTACCCAAGACGTGCTTGGTGTCCTGCAAGCGCGTGCGCGGAGCCAAGCTGCAGCAGTAAGGTACCCAAGACGTGCTTGGTGTCCTGCAAGCGCGTGCGCGGAGCCAAGCTGCAGCAGTAAGGTACCCAAGACGTGCTTGGTGTCCTGCAAGCGCGTGCGCGGAGCCAAGCTGCAGCAGTAAGGTACCTGAGACGCACTTGGTGTCCTGCAAGCGCGTGCGCGGAGCCATGCTGCAGCAGTAAGGTACCTGAGAGGTACTTTATGGTGTCCTGGGGTCCTCCCCTTCGCGCTTACCTTTGCGCTGGCACGCGGCCGGGCCGCGGGGCCGTACGCGGCCGCAGTGGAAGCGGCCGTTGAGGGCGGCGCGCACGCGGAGGAGCTGTTTCTCCAGCATCATGGCTAGTCACCTACAGACGCGCCACCGCTAGTTATGCCGTCTCGAGATTGACTCGCGAAAACCCAAACAAACAAGGCGTCGTCCCGATCGATTGACAGGGCGGGCAGGGCAGTATTCCCGCTGCTGAACGTCCGTCACTCAGGAGGGAGAAGAGGAAGGAGGAGGGGGGAGGGGGGAGGGGGGTGGTGAAAGCGGCGTTTACGTTGCATATGCTCCCGCTGTACAGGCAGACGCCGGGAGAAGATTTACTGTCCGCGTCCTGCGCCGCGCCAGAATAGCTGGGCGGCAATGAGGACCCCGGCCGGAACAGCAAGGGGACGGGCGGGGGGAAGTCGCTGTGCGGGCAAACCCGTTTCAGGCCAGGAAGAAGGGGGGCTCTCCCTCTAGTGTCGGCACGGACGGAGGCAGAAACCAACCTCACATGGGCACATCCGCAAAGGGCGCGGGTGCCCGGGACGCGACTTAGGAGGCCCAGGACCATAGCGTAGTGTCCTCGACGGGGTGGGGGGTGGCTCGTGCGGCGCGGTCCGCGGGGGAGTCACGGCTAGTTACGGCCCCGGAGTGTGGCGGGGGCGGGCCCTAGGGCGGGCGGGGCGTCGTAGAGGGCGCTCCCTCCCCGAGTGATGGCTCGGCTACGGCAGTCATCAAACTCCGCTCGGATGAGCGCTCAACTGCTGCGGTTCGGCCAGAGGAGGGCCTCAAAGCCCTCCGCCGAGGGAGGGACAGAGGGGGAGGGAGGGGGGCTTGATCAAACCGCGGTGACCGCAGTAGGACGCGGCCGTAGCGCGGTGGTGGGCGGGGCCTCCAGACCGAGGAGACGGACAGGCCATGTCATGGAATACATTTGTCGTCAAGCTACCTTGATTCCCACGCCACTACATACTGCATCCCCCAGCGTCGCCGTGTCGCGTTTCCGACGAGAACAGTATGTCCTGCTTCGTGAAAATTTGTAACCATGCAGCTTCATCGACTCAACTACAACCCCTATTTTATTTTTACTAAAGCGAGAGGTTAAGAATTTTTGATTACATACAAT
>NW_026267837.1:0-8059 GCF_000697945.3 Frankliniella occidentalis
GACCCCCCGCGCCAAACTTTGCCATACCATACACGCACCGTGACCTCCGACTGCCGCGAACATCAGTGGGATAGGTCTGGGTTCTGACCCCGAGCGTGTGTGTGGCCGACACGATACGTCACGTACGGGTCAAGAAATGTGTTTGGGCGTCAGACTGTTCGCTTATCAACTGACTCATGGCTTGCGGCTGACGCAGAAGGAGATTGTCCTGCAATGGAAGCACACTTGCTAGACCGCGAATAATTGGATCGAGAATGAATGAATCAATGAATTGGGCAATGAGTGAATGAATTGGACTATGAATGAATGGAACAATGAATGAGTGATGAATGAAAGGCAAACAGGAATATTGGGTGCTTGGTTTCCAAGCAGTTAGGTGTATTTTACGCCTTTTGCCGAAGTGGAAATTTTCTAGCAGAATGCGGAATCTGCTTCTGCCTGGAAACTAAGCTAAACTGCTTGGAGGTGGGAGTGGAGTGCAATATGCTTCGACTTGGGAGCGCTACTTCGTGGATATTACCACTTCTACACCCGGAGCGCGGGCACCGCTGCTGTGGACAGTGGTCTTCTCTTATTGCGACACCTGAGCCTCGCTGACCGCTCTAGGTCAGTCGCTACTGGTATGGTGGCGGGGCACATGCTCCTCTTTAGGCCGCATCGCACGGCGGTGGCTGTCGTGGTCATGTGTGGCCGCGAACAGCTGCGGGCCGCGGTCGTTTGCAGCTGCCTACTCGGCGGCGCGGGGTCTCTGCGCCGAGTAGCGGCCGTCTCTAACTGCACGGGGCATTCACGGCGCGGGGTATCCACGCCGGCCCGGCGCCGGCCGCGCGGGGGGAAGGCCATGCACGCCGTGCGCCTGCTCAGCTTGCTCTCAGCCCGCTCGCGCTCCCCGGCCTTGGCGGACTTGCGCTCGCTTGCGGTGCAATCTCGCAACATCGCTGCATTATTCTGATTTTCTCTCGTTAGCATGGCTAAAGCGATGGGTCGGTGCCCCTTCCCCGGGGTGGCACTGCCATCCGCGCGGCTGAACAAAAATTTTTGAACCTTCGCCAAGTTTGTTTAGGGCTAATCGCGCAGCGGGATTAGCATACTAACAGGTTGAATGTGGATAGGTCGCTCGCTCGGGTAGTTGTGAACATGGCGAGCGGATAGCTCCATCAGCCCCGCCCCGCCCCGCCCCGCTGCACGCCGCGCCCGCCCCGCGCCGCTTGGAGCCTTACGTCGACCCGCACGCCGGCCCCTGGAAAAGGGAATGGAAAGAGATTTGGTTGTAATGGAAGTTTTAATTGCTGGGTTTGAAGACGGAAGCGGTGCAGTGCAGAGGTGGTATGACTGTTGTGACGCAACGCGAACCCCCCCGCCGGGCTGATGACATTTTGGCGCTGAATGCGACGCCACGGTGGGTGGCTTTGCGGTGAGAGCGGCGAGAAAACTGGAAGGAAACCGAGGTGAAAAAGAGGGAGAGAGAGAGAGGGGACGTCAAATTTGGCGTATCTGCAAGGCGGGGAAGCTGTGCGCTGTGCGGCGGCCTCTCGTTCGTGCGGCCAGCGCGCGCCTCGGTGTCTGGCTCGGGGAAGTCCTCGATCGGCTGCCGTGGCCCCGGCTGGCTGGCCCTGCTGCCCTATACACCTCGCCTCTAGAGACTTTGAATGGTGGGGACCTGCAGACCCTCGTGTATTTACGAGCAATTCTTTTGAAACTGATAGTGCCGGTGCCAGCCAGCGGTGCACCGCGAGGTACCTCTGGAGGTACCGGCCGGGGCACCGCGACTCGTATCGCTCGCTGGCGCGGGCCCACAGGGCATGGAATGCAATAGTACCGGGTACCTACACTGCCAGCCCCGATTTGCGATGTTTTATTTCGTTTGGCCGGCCGCGGTCCGAGCGCTCCGTGTCGCTTTCTCCTTTTGAACAGAATTATTTAATTTTCTTTGTGAGGAGGGGAAGAGAAATGAGTCGTTGCGCGGCACCTCCGGGCCGGGGGCGGGCGGGTGGTCAGTTAGTGTCTCGGCGAATGCCCGGTCGAAAGTGAAGGGACCCCGCCGCCGTGGACGAAAATGGTGGCAGTAACCTCCAATGTTTACCGGCGCTGTCGCTCGCTATCGCCCACAGCAGCAGGACGTATTCAGGTGCTCAGCTCCCCGCGCGCCTGAGCGGCACCAAACGGGCCTTCTTTTGACGGCCACCTCTTTGACGCGCACGGCGCATCAAGCGACGCAGCCCAGCGTGGAGAAGAGAGGTAATCTCATTACGTTCCTTGACCCGCCTGTCCGCTCGGCCGGCCAGCAGACCAGCACGCTGCACCTCAAGGGCCAATTTCGGAAAACCACCCTTCCCTTCTCATGGCCATCTCAAGACGACTTGTCTTCTTTACCCCGTCGACGACCTCCTCCGTCTGGAGACCTCATCGACGCGTCTACCACGCAGAGCAGAGGTCCACACGTCCACTGTTCTGAGGTCCTGGGAGCTCCCTGTACGTTGTGCCGAGGTGTCGCTGTCTCCTCGGCCATCCCCCTCCCCGCGCGGTCCTCCTCACACGTCCACTTTTCTGAGGTCCCCGTCGGCCCTTGCCCCCCCCCTGGTCGACCGCGCCTCCCTATGCGGCCGATGCCCGCCTCCGGTGCCCGCTCGAAGCCTTATGAAGCTTGATGCGTCGCGACGCTCCGCTCGGCGTCGCTCTTCGCCTTTCCCTTTCACTCCAAGTGGCGCCTCTCGCGCTGCGCGGCGTTAAGGCGGAATATCCCTTTCTCTCTGGACTAAATGGGGTGGTATGCGCGTATTCGTCTGTCAGCGGCGGCGGCGGCGAGCGGCCGGCCGGTCGGCCGGCCGACGCGCTTTCTTTCAAAAACAACAGGACACGGCTGGCGCTGGCTGAGAGGCAGGCCGACCGCCGGGTCACACAGATCCACGGCAGGATCACATTCGCTGCACGAGCGCGCTGCTCGCCGCGCTGCTCCGCGCTCTCCGCCTGCTCGGCCGAGGTGAAATGTGGTGTCCGGGCTGATGTACAGGCCACCCAGCCTGTGTGTGTGTGTGTGTGTCTCCATCTAGATGCGGCTGGCCACGCCGGGCCGGGCCGGGCCGGGCCGGGCCGGGCCCGGCCGCAGCCGCGGAGGAGGGCTTATATACACACGGAAAATCTGGTTCTATCCATATTGGTCGTAAATATTTCCGTCCCTTCCGGGTCTGGTCTGGCTGGTCGTAAGGCTTACACTGCGCTGCTGCCTGGCCGCGGGGCGCGCCGCGGGGCCGCTCAGCTGTCGCGGGGAGGTTCGCGCCGCCGCGCCCGCCGCGTGTCCTTTTTGGGACAGTTACTTCCTCTCTCAGTTGCATCTCGGACTTTATACACCACCACCACCGCCGCCGGCGCATCATCACATGAGCAAAGCGGTGCATTGCACGCGCGCGAGGTTATGATATGCGCTCCAAGGCGTTGGGGTGTCGTCACTCACAGCATCCCTTTAGTATCGACCAGAGGCCTTCGTACGTAACGCTCAGCTTTATGTTGCGTGACATTCCCTTTGGCGCGCTGCGGTTGGAGCCGCGAGTCCATTTCCCCCGCTCGCTCGGCCCGCCTCGCCGCCGAAATGCGACCGCAGGGGAGAGGTCTGTCTATGTGTAGCACACTGCTAATTGAATTGTGGCGTGCCTTGGCTGTCGAACAGGCATCGGCCGCGGGGTGACGAGTTGTAAAACGGGTTCCGGTTCCCTCCTCGGCCGCCTCGCCTGCCGCGCCGAGGTGGGAATGTGATTGTCGCAAAGACCATAAAATGAGGGGGGCGAATGGGATGGAGGAGCGAGAGGTCATATGGCGTGAAGATAAATGTGTGTGTGTGAGAGAGGAAGAGAGAGAGAGAGAGAAGGAAGAAAAAACCGCTTGTGAGGTTGTTGGTAGCGGTACCTCTCGGTACCTCTCAGTACACGAGGCGGCCATTCACACGGGGATGAGTCGTCGCCGCGGAGGATTAAAGGGTTTTAGGTGTCGTGCCGCGTCTAGCGTATATGATGATGGTTGTTGAATTGCGTCGACGGCGAGTATCGTCGGGGAGGATCCCGATTGTCTTCGCCGCGCTGAGGAAAGCAAGCTCCATGGTGATGCAAGTAAAGCGCGGCGCGCGCGCGTGTCTGTGGGCGTGTGTGACGTCCGCGATGCGGAGTGTGGGGGCGTTCCGACGACTGCAGCCGCCCATATCTCGTCGAGTCGACGGCGAGCTCCGCGGCTTCGCCAGTGACGCCCCCTTCTACGGTAACCCTCGGCCGCCCGGCAGGATCCTGGGACGACGTCGACGGCGGCCTCCGTTTTCGGAATGCTGCCGTCGCATCTCCGTGTCATCGCATGCAGCAGCAGCAGCGCATGCCGGCGAGCGGCGCTTAGCGGCGGCGCTGCGTGGACCATTGTGTGGAACTGCACCGGATTCCCTTGTAATAAGGGTCATCGGGACGCGAGGACTGCCCCTCTTGGAAAAGGAAAGGCAAAAGCAGCCTGCCTCCACCAGCCTGCCCGCCTGCCTGCCTGCCTGGCAGAGCTCTTGGCGTGCTTGGCCGTGGATGTTCGGTGAACCGAATCGTTTTTCGTTTGACTTTCTCCACCAGTTGTAGCAAGCATGATGACTAAGCGTGCCCTGCAACTTACTACCTTTCTGTTGAGGCGCACCGCGCCGGCGCACCTTCTCTGCTGCGCGCCGGAAGCTGCCTGCGCTGCTGCGCGTTGGGTGCACTTGCTTGTTACATGCTGAGAAGCCCTTAGCGCGGCCGGGCCTGGACTTCCCGATGTCCTTCGTAACAACGCTTACCACCCCCCACCCCCTTTTTCCTACCGCGCGTTACGTAACGGCGGGGACACTGGACCAGACCACGGCGGACCAGACTTTACCCCGCTACACCTGCAGCTGCCCTTACTACGCGACACCTGCAGCTGCCTGTACGCACGACACCTGCAGCTAGCTGCCTACTGTTTGTACATGTACACCTTCCAGCACCCCACGCCCGCAGCTGCCGCCGGTGATGTGAGGTTAGCCTCGCGCTAAACGAGCTGGCTGCCTCCGCCGCGTCATGTCGTGACCCCTGCTGCCCCAAATGTGGAGCAGAAATTTGTCATAATGGCGACGACCCTGGCGCGCTGGCGCGGTCCCGCCGCGGTCCCGCCGGCCCGTACCGCCTGTACCGTGCACTGGACGGCCTTCCCCGCCCGAGTTGCGGGGCGGTGCGTGGGCGCCCCCTTTGCGCGCACCCACGGCTGTCCCGCTGCCCACGTCCGCGCCGGCGCCCTGCTTGGCGTTGGGTCAGAGCCGCTCCAGTGCTGCTGCGTGTCCCGTCCGAGCGAGATCGACGACGCGTTTTGCTCCCGCCGCTCTTAACGTGCGAAAGGTGTCGGTTTTGTGTTTTTGGCGTTTCCCTGTGCGTGCGCGTCGTGGCCGGCCGAGGCGCGGCCTGCGGGCGGGGCGTGTGCTGCCCGTTGTCACCTGCCGGCCGCCGCCGGTCAGGTGACACGGTGTTGTGTGTGTGTGTGCGCTGGTTGTTGTCGGCCCAGCTGGGCGTGCCGCACGTCAGGCGCGTTTAGCCGGGATTTCTTTTCGGGGGGTGGTCATGTCGCACAGCTTGTCTCCTGCTTACGCCTGCTGTGAAAATCCAACAGTAGGACAGTGGACATTTTGTCCTACAGTTGCAACAGTGTGACATTTTGTCCTACGTGGTTACAACAGTGCGACATTTTGTCCTTCGCTTTCAACAGTGTGACATTTTGTCCTACGGTTGCAACAGTGCGACATTTTGTCCTACTGTCGGATTATCAGAGTGCCTGCTGCACACAGACTCGGGTTCGAACACCAGCAACCACCAGCACCACCTCCGGTAGCGGTTGTTGTTGTATTTTTTGCCCGACCGTGCCGGTGAGCTTTGAGTACGCAACGCGCCCCGCCTGTGTGGTCCTATGATCCGCCGCGCCGCACGGCCCGCGCCGCCGCCCCGCACCGCGTAGATCCGTGCCTGTGGGTTCGTCGCGCGTCGTTTTCGTTTAAACCGCACGTGCCGCGACGTGTACGAGTGCGAGAGAGACGCGGAGAGAGCGCTGCCGGCGCCTCCTGGCCGGCTCCGAGCCCCCTCACCCCTTTCATGTTATTGCCAACTTCCCCCTCCCCGCGACCCGCCCCTTCTCTGTTAATCCAAACGGATACCTGTAATCATCACACGCACCAGCCTCGTCGCGCTCCCTCTCTCTCTCTCCCCAGTCTCTCGCTTCTCCTTCTCTCTCCCCATTCTGTCTCTCTCTTCCCCCTTCCGGACTCGTTCGTAGATTGACACTCGGCCTTTCCCTTGCTGGAACTTAGCCATTACGACGGCAACAGGCCGCCTCCCCTACCTTTGCATGTTTATTTGCATATCTGAAAGTGATTGTCAGCAGAGCAACGAGCTGCTGCTGTTCGTGTGTGTCAGACATTGTCGGTACAACGCGCGCGCGGCCGGCCGGACGCGTTTGGCACCACCACCAGCCCGCAGCACTCCACGTGAGTATTATTCGCAACGACGCGGTGGTGGCGTTAGCGGGGCGCTGAGCGGGGCGCTGAGCGGGGCGCTGAGCGGGGCGCTGAGCGGGGCGCTGAGCGGGGCGCTGAGCGGGGCGCTGAGCGGGGCGCCGAGCGGGGCGCTCTCCCCTGCCTGCCCCGGCTCGCCTGCCGGTCAGCCTGTCGCGCTCGCTGCGCCTACAGCACACCGGCCTTGCGCCCCGGTGTCGCTTTCCTGTGTGTCGTGTTCATTTTTGCAGGGCGCTCGCTCCTCCTCTCCGGCCTTCCACCACCACGGCAACGCCTTGGCGCCGCCGAGTGCAGCCTCCTCCCTTTGTCATCGCAATGACTCTTGTACTGCATAACGCCCTGCTGCCCACACTCTCTCTGCTGCTGCTTGCTGCGGCTCCCGCGACTTGGTTTTCTTTTCTCCCGGTCGCCGTCGTCGGTTTGGGCGGCGGTCAGTGAGAGAGGCCCCGCGCCACGCCCGGCCCGGCCCCGCGGATCACGCGCAGCTCAGCTCAGAGAGAGGGAGGAAGTTTGTGGTCGGTCCGCGGCGCTATCGCACGTGAATCTCGGGTAGCCGCAGCGGCCGCAGCGCAACAACACACTCACGCACTGGAGGAAGTGGACGGCGGGTGTCGCAACGGGGCGCGGTGCAGCCTAGTGCAAGGACACTTGTGCATACTGCAGCAGCCGGACCGCCTGCCTGATGGATGACGGTCCTAACTAGCTGTCTCGACGTCCGTACGCGAGCGAGCGCGCGAGCGCCTGCTGCCCTGCCTGCCCCGGCGCCTTGCCTTTGCGACACGGCAGCAGCAGAGAAACTGGTGTGGAAGAGTTTTCGCGTCGTTGAAGGGAAAAAAGGTACTTGAGCGGCAACCTACATTTCATCGCGCTCCTGCCTGCCTGGTGCTGTTGGTGTGTGCGCAATTTTTTTTTTCGTTATTTTGTTCTTTCGACGCCTCTCTCTGGTGGTTACTTTGCGGTGGTGCCGGCCGCCACCGCGCCGCCGGCTTTCGCGTCGGAATGGGTAACGATGCTGAGCTCTAAATTTCTCATCCATGTCGTTTGGTGAACGGCATAGGCAGGAGGGACAAGAGTGAGTACGGCGTACGGCGGCTCCCCACCCCAGGCCACTCTCGCTCCCGCTGGTATGGTTTTGGACCAGAGTGTTGTCCTGGCCCACCGCTCTACCGCAGGTGGTTTGGGACACGATAGTGGCTCTCCCTGGCCACCCTCCTTTCCACTGCTGGTTTTGGCCCCGAATGTCGCACCCTATTTCTTCTAGCTCCCGCCGACGGTTTGGGACACTAGTCACCTTGTTTTCGCTACTGGTTTTGGACCCGAGTGTCTGTCTCGCCCCGGCCCTTCCCGCTTCCGCCGGTGGTTTTGGCCCCGAGTGTCTGGCCCCCGCCGCGCCGCACCCCGCCGTGCCCCGCGGCGACGAGCACACGAGCAAAGCGCAGCGCCTCGCGGCCAATGCAAGACGTGTGCTTGATGGCGATGGCGCGATTGATAATTTTCGCCCAGGCGGCGGCGTGTAACGGAACGTGGACG
>NW_026267837.1:8109-10749 GCF_000697945.3 Frankliniella occidentalis
GTGATTGGCAACAGCTGGGACGTAATGCCCAGGGCGGACACGAGGGGCTTACACGCATACGTGTTCCGGCCGATCGGCCCGGCCGGCCGGCCCTGCGCCGCCGCCGCGCTACTGCCTGGCGAGCAGTGCACGCATGGGATGCAATGGATTGGATCGGATCTCCTTTCTCCGCGGAGCCCGGCGCAGCCCCGCGCAGCCCTCGCCACGCCGCGCCACGCCCACCCAGCCGCGCCACGCCGCCGCTCCGCGCGCTCCGCGCCCCGTCTCTCTGCTCAGCAGGGGGTTGGTCTGGCTGACGCGCGGCATGACGGGGCGTGGCGCGGCGTGGCGCGCCGGTGAATGGGTGAAAGCGATCGGGCTCTTATCTATCCCATCCTATCCACCACTGGCGGCTGGCAGACGTTACAGGGAAGGAAGTGTACTTCGCGAAACTTTCATAAACGACGGCCCTGTGTGGTGGTGCATCTGGGCTTCGTCTGCCGCGGGTGCATCTGGCCAAGCGAGCGCGCTGACCGCCGCCGCCGGCGTCTTCCTGGTGGGCGTCCCGTCAGCGCCCCCGGCGCGGCCGCGAGAGCTGACGTCCTGTACACGACAGAAACAGGAGCTTTGTTTCGCCGCGCTTTTCGGGTCCTGCCCACTGCACTGCCAGACTGTCACAGGTGAGGAGAGCTGCTCTCTGGCATGTGCTACCCGACCAACGAACCCAAAAGGGAAGGTCGTCGTCGTCGACCTGGGCACAATTTTCCCCACCAGGTCGTCAACGTTGTTGTCTCATTACCCCTTCGACACCCTATGGTCGCCGTCCTCTGGTCTCCGACGACGCTGTCGTTTGCCCACTCGTCCTGGACACCTTTGCCTCGCCGTCGTCGTGTGCTGCTTTACCTTTTTTGCGGCGCCGTGCATGACGGCTGCATTTTCCGGTCACATTCTCGGCCGTTTCCGGTCGTCCTTACGGCTGATTCCGCACGCACGCCGTGGCGGGGCGGCGCGCGTTATGGCGACCAATAAATCGAGGCGTGCGGAGGGAAAAGAGGGGGGGGGGGGGGCTCGCTCATTAGCAATCACCCCGCGGAGCCACGCCGGGAGCCCCGCGGCGCCGGTGCGGCGTGTCTTTGCCGCGATCCCGGCGAAACCCTCCTCGAGCTCCCCGCGGGGCGTGGCAGGGCAGGGGTGTGGGTAGGGGAGGGGGAGAGCTTTCAGAGTAGGGGCGGGCAGGGCAGGGCAGGCCGACGGGGAGAATCAACCACTTTTCAGAGGTGTGTTGCCGTCGTGGACTTGGCAGCGCACCACTGGGCCGCATTATCAATTATCACGCCTGTGTATGTGTGTGTGGGGACGTTGAACGTGCACTTTTATGTGAGTGCATGTAGACACTTTTACATAAATCCGGGAGGTATCGCTGCTCTCGCTGGCGCTCTCGCGCGGGCGTCGTCTCTGCGCTCTCGCTTTCGTACTATGGTCGGTACTATGTAAGTACAACGTGACGTCGCTGGCGCGGCGGCGGCGGCTCGCGGCTTCGTGTAGCGAACGTCTCTCGTGGTGTGGTCAAGTCGGATAGATGCTGGTCGAGATTTTTCAAACCGCTCAAAGCCGCTCTCGGCCGTCCCATTTCATTCCGTCCCGTTTCGTTCCCATCGCTGCGATACGCGATCGGTATCTCGCCACTACTTTTCCCCCATAACCGTGGTTGCTGCTCGGGTTGCTGCTGCTGCTGGTGCGGTGGCGGAGGCAGGGCCAGCACGGAGCCTGGGCTGGGCGGGTCAGACAATTAAATCGACAGGATATGTCATGGCGCTGTGACATTTCCCTAGTGACACGGTGCGAGCTAGCCTCGCTCGACGGCCCAGAAGCAAATAAAACTGGGGGAACGAAAAAGAAAAAAAAATACACGCTGGGGCCGTGAAGCGGGCGGACCGAACCGGACGCGGCAAGGTGTGGAGAGTACGGTTCCATTTTGTGAGAGGATCAGGTCAGCGGCGCCAGGGGCCTAACGAGCTGCCTGAGCGCCCGCTTATCAGCGCCCATAATGTACGGGGCAAAAAATTAAGGTCGGCTGCGGTTGTGGTGAAGCTAGCGGATTTGGCGAGCGTCACCACCGCAGCAGAGATAGGCGTCGAGGTTTTACTGCTGGTCGCCGCGTCGTGTTGACGTTTCTGGTTCGAATCTCGGCGGCGGCGCGAAAGTGACGCGCGCGCGGACGCGCGTGGACCTGATTCACATTCCTTTCACCTTTTGGCTCGGTCGTTGCACAGGCTCTTGCCGTCATGAAATGTCTCTCCGGGCACCACCACCACCACCGTGTCTCTCGAACGGAGCGAGCGCACCCGCTGCTGCTGTCACGAGAGATTTACTACATTTAACAGGGTACGGCCGTGTTTTTGTGTTTTTGCGCGACCCGGCGCCGCTTTTGTCGTCCGGCGCGGCGGGTGATCTGCCGGAGGGAGGCCGCCGCCGCCCGAGTCGGTCGATCACGCTTTGATTGCGTCCATGACTTGGTTACCCATGAGCGCTTCTCGTCCGCGTGGAGTGCCGCGTGGTGTTGTGCGCGACCTCCCGCTGCACTGCCTTGGCGCTCTTGGCGGCGCGTAGGGCGCGCGTGGCGCATCCGACGTGGTGCGGCGCGGGGGGCGGCGTGGGGGG
>NW_026267837.1:11859-13104 GCF_000697945.3 Frankliniella occidentalis
GGGGGGCGGCGCGGGGGGCGGGCGGCTAGCCGAAAGGGGGACGCGCCGGCCAACATCCGGTCTCGTGTGCATGACGGGCCGGCATAATCAGGTATGGGCCCGGCGGCGCTGCTGCAAGCGCGGCACGGCGGCGGCGGCGGCGACGGCCATCGACAAATGAAAAACAAAGTAGGAGCGAGGTGTGACCGTGGGGCGGCGGCGGGGGGCGTGCCCTGGCTGGCTACCCCGAGGGGATGTACGCTTGATCAGCAGCGGGTGTCGGACCGGCGTCGCCGCCACGCCCTGCCGCGCCCTGCTGCCGCGCCCTGCCGACGCGCCCTGCCGGCGCGCCCTCTCTCTCCGTGCACTTCTGTTTTGGGAAAGCTATATTGCCCCCGATATTGAATGCGTGTGTGTGTGTGTGTGTGTGTGTCCATAACGAGCGCTTGTTTGCGGCGTCGAGGCGCCGGCCGCCGTACGGAGTATTCATTGCCAGGGATGACTCGCCACCATCACGCGGCGCTCATTACACTGTGTGAGTGTGTGTGTGTGTGTGTGTGTGTGTGTGTGTGTGTGTGCCTGTGTGAGGTGAGGCGTGGCCGGCGTGGCCGGCGTGGCAGTCAGTGCACGCCACGGAGGCGGCCCTTCGCTATGCAGATTGATTTCTCAGAAGACAGAATGACTAATTTGCATCACGGGCCCAAACGCCAACTCGGTGTGCCGCCTGGGCCGCGCAGAGAGGGACGCGGGCGCCTCGCGGGGCAGGGCCGGGAGGGCTCGCGGACTCGGGAGAACGCCATCAGCCCCCCGGGGCCCCGCCGCGCGCCATGGGAGATGGAATGACAAACGCTCTAGATCTCTTCAAAAGACATTTACGGCGCTTGTTTGAGGTAGGCGCCCTCGATCCGGGCGGCGGCGGCGGCTCCAGCGGCTGCGCGGGCCCCAACCACAATGGGCGGGCCGAGGCGGGCCGGGCCACACCGATCGCACAGATGGAAACTTGGAATCGCCCCCCTGCTGCCGCCGCGGAGCCGCGCGCGCGCCCGAGGTATTTTCCCTTCGTCGTCGTCGTCGTCGGTGGCATTCGCCGGATTCACGCAATGTAAGGGGCTTATCTCCCTGGGAGGCGCGGCGTGCCGCTGCGGCCCCCGACCGCAGCGCCGAGGACAGCGACGTTCCATGGGCGACCGTGACGACGACGACTTGGTCGACGCTGACGACGACTTGGTCGACGCTGACGACGACTTGGTCGACGCTGACGACGAC
>NW_026267837.1:15102-31366 GCF_000697945.3 Frankliniella occidentalis
GACGACGACTTGGTCGACGCTGACGACGACTTGGTCGACGCTGACGACGACTTGGTCGACGCTGACGACGACCTAGTCGACGACGAGGACAATTTAGTCGACGATGCCTTTGTCGTCGACGACGATGTCGATGCCGACCACGACGATGTCGTCACACCCGACGAGCCCCTCCCCACCTCCACTCCACGAGCGCGACGCTGTTGACGTCGAGGACGCCGGCGTCACGGTGCCGCGCTCGGCCAGCCCTGCTGCTCGCGTCGTCCCTTCCTCAGCCTTCGGCGTCGCGGGCCCCGCCGGCTACTCGCGCCGTTGCATTCCGAGGGCCCCGCACGAGGAAGGAGGAGGAGGGTACGACGGCAATGACGGGGTAATCACGGAAGATGTTTGTCGCAGCAGGGATTCGTAATGGCGGCGAGTAATGCGATCAAACGATGCGGAGCGAAACCAAGGACGAGCGTCCCCCTGGCGTCCCTTTACTCGTCCCTTTGTCCTTGGCGCGCTGGCGCTGGGGCTGGCGCTGGGCCGGCCGCGGCGCGTGCAGGAAGGAGGGGCGCATCATCTCGCCTAATTATATGAACCGCCCGGCCGCGGACCGGCCAACTTGGCGTATCGTTGGCGATTATCATCATTATTGGGGGGCCCAGCCCAGCCAAATCTTGATCGCCGAGGTGGTCGTTTTGCTCTTTATTTTCGCGACGGTATCATTTGCTCGGTTAGATGCAAATTCTTTCGGTTCGCGTCGTCGTTGTCGTCCGCCTTTGCAGCGAGGTGTTGCTGTTCGTGCTGCCCTTTGGGGGCGGCCGCGCAGGCCGCGGTGGGGTGCCCCTTTGCGGCCCTTTGGGGCCCTTTTGCTGGAACGAACGGGGCTCCTCGTTGCGTAGCGCTGCTGCTCTCTTCCGGAAGACGACGGTGTGCCGTCTCCTGCTCTTCTAGCCGCCTAATAGGGGCGTCTGGCCGGGCCTCTCTTTTGTTTCAGGAACGGGAAGTGGAAGCGGCGAGCGGCAGCAGGGCTTGTTTTTCTATCGTAATTGGAGTTCAAACTGCGAGCGCTGCGGGGCCGCCGCCGCTCCCGCTGCTGCTCGTCACTCGAAAATAAATAACACTCGTTCGTTTTGCGGCGGCGGCGGGCGCGGCTCGCGCACCGTCTTTGTTCCGCTCGCGGAAGGGCTCCTATGGTCCCTTCTCTCTCGCGCGCTCCCCGCGGCGGGCGCGGCTGGCGGGCCGTCCAACGGGACGTGCGCGCGAGTCGTACATTGAACGGGAAGGTGCGCAATGTGTCCCTCTGGCCCGCTTCCCTCCCTGTCTGAGGTGCAGCCTGAGGTAGGCGACGACCACCGGCCGCGCCTTCCCCTCTTAAAAGCTGCAGTCTTTACTTTTACATTAATCTCGTACATAAAAATGACCCGTCTGATGATGCAAGTTTGATGCACGGCTGAGCTGCGCTCCCGGTGCCCCGCGGCCGCTGATGTCCCTCTGCTGCGCCTCCTCGGCGCCCCGGGCCGAGCCCCTCGGGCACCGCCCAACACCGCCGCGGGATGAGGTTTTTATTGTTTTTTATCCATTTCTTTTTTTTCGAAGGGGGGGGGGGGGGGGGGCAATGTGGTTCAAGGGCGAAGAAAGCGGTGGGCGACGGGCCTGGCGGGCCTGGCCCTCCACTGACCGTGAAGCTGGGGCCCGGCCCCGAGGCTCATCAGGGACTCCCCCCCCCCCTTCCCAACCTTTCCTCTCTCTTTCTTCCGCCCCGCGCCGCCACGCCCCGCCACGCTCGGGCCGGCCGGCGGCCGGGCACAACACTATATAGTCTTGTGTCAAACTCTCCCATCTCTCCATCCATCGGGTAGGGAAGTTTATTACACATGTTTCTCTCCCTCTCTTTGATGTACGTACCGGCTGTACACTCTCGCATGCCCACAGCAGAGTATCTGCAGGACCTATCGATAATTAATCTGAGCGGCACCAGCGCGGCGGCCCAGTTTCACCACCAGAGCAGCAGCAGCAGCGGCGGCGCTGCAGTCCAGGAAGTCTCGCTGAAAGCTTGCAGGCCGACGCGGGCACGCCGACGACGACGTCGAGATATCGCTATGGGCACCGCCGCCGTCGACTCTCCCGCCATCAACCGTCAGCAGCACCCCTAGCAGCACTCCCTCCAGTTGGGACCTGCTCGGACTCCTTGTCACCACCACCACCACCTCCCAGCAGAGCCGTGCCGTGGTCAAAATGACGCACGTGGAACTTCCCTCCCTCCTGCGTGGTGGTCATCCCCCAGAAGGTGCCGACTCCTGTTCTCCTGTCGTCCTCCCTCCGGCCGCCCTCTCTGGGACTTCCCTCCTGCCGGCCCGCCGCCTCATTTAGGTCTCTGGCGCGCAGCTCCGGCCGGCCCGGCTCGTCACGGCGCCGCCCGGCTAAAAGTAGTTTTCACACGTTACTTTGGGCCGGGCAGCCGGCCGTCCGCATGACGTTGCCCAGAATCCGAATAAATGAAAGTGGCCTGTCGGGCTGGGCCTGCCGGGCTGCTGCTGCTGGGCTGCCCCTAATTGGGCTGCATATGGGCGTGCGTGGCTTTGATAGAGAGACTCTCCTCTGCGCCCCGTCACGCCCCGAGCCCCGCAGCTCTTGAACATTATTCAGTCTTGCTGTTCCGACGCTATGCGCGCGCAAACGCTTGGGCCGGGCCGGGCCGGGCCGGGCCGCGCGCAAGAGTCCGACCAGACGCGCGTTAAAGTCCCGTACAGCCGTCGGCCTGATTCGACGCGAGCGAGCAGCGCGAGCGCTTTTATCGTTTTCCGAGGCTGTTGCGCTGCCGCCGCTCTTCTCGGCCGCCGCCGCCGCGGGTCCGCCGCGTCCACCACGTCCGCTCGAAATGAACCGAGGAGCAGAGGGAAAATAGAGTAACGAATCGGCCGCCGCGGGCCGCGGGGAGGGACCCGGAGGGACCTACCTACCTAGCTGGCTCGCTATCGGCCCCACCCTCCTGCTCCTCTTGCGACCGAGCTGCCTTCCGCATCCGAGCGGGATGGATGGGGGTCGCCTCAGGCACGTCTGGCAGAGGACATGGGGCAATTTTCCCACGGCTAAGTTGCCCTCGTTTACCAATTTTACTTTTGCTTTTAAGAATCTGGTTTTGACTCTTACATTAAGTCTTAGCCCAAAACATGTGTGAGTGGGGATAAAGTTCGTCACAGATGGATTGAGCACATGAGCACCCTCATTTTTCTGGAAACCCTGTGCGCAAGCCCTAAGGCATGGTTGCCTCAGGCTGGCCGGCGCACGCAGGAGGGCAAGCCTCGGGGCAAGTGCCTGCTGACAGCTTCATCAACTACTACGAGTTTGCGACAGACAACGTTGACGGCGGGAACCACGAAATGAGTTATCTTCTAGGAGCCGGGTCGTGACGACGCCCCGCCCTGCCCTGCCACGCCCTGCCACGCCCTGCCACGCCCTGCCTCGCCCTGCCACGCCCCGCCACGCCGCTCCGGACCACGCGCGATATGACTGACGGGCCCTGGCCGGCCTCATTGACGGACAGCACTGAGGGGCACAACTCCCAATTAAGGCGTGCGTTTGCTGCCGCATTATTATACAAATTTTTTCTTCTTCTTCCTTGTATCTTATGCCTGGCATATTTTTTTTCGAGTTTGCGCGCGGCCGGTCGGTGTGTGCGCGGCGATGTGCGTAATGGCAAATTAATTACGGGGAGCGTTGGTAATGGATATCCGGGGAAGAGGGACGGGCGGACGGTGTAAGCAAGTGCAGCGCGGCACACGCGCGGGGCGGACGCGAAAATCTGGTGGCGCGCGCGGTGCAGCAGAGAGAGAGAGAGAGAGAGAGAGAGAGAGAGAGAGATCCTCCTTCGCACTTTTGCGCTACAGGACGCTGCTCATTACGTACCCCGGCCCGCAGCAGCAAGAGCAGCGCTCTCCACGCAAAGTCAATTATTATTTCTCATCGGAAAATATTTTTGAAATGCAAATGTGGGGACTGACCGTTTAAAAAACATAACTACATCAAAAACGGCAATGCACAGCGCGGGTGTGTCGGTACACGCGCCGGTGCGTTTGCGTACAGAGTAGGCAAACCCGCCTACATCGGCGCGTGCAGCCGAAACACCCGGTACCGTAATGTGGCGCTCTTATGTACTGCACGTGTACGATTCCGCCCCTCTGCTTCTGATGGTGTCGTGTCGTGTTTGGGAAAATTACTTTTCCGTCCAACACGCCATGAATGGTGTTTAGCGTGTGGTCAGCGGCCGGCCGGGCCGGCTGTCTGGCCTGACCCTCCGCTCACCCCCGCGTGTATTAGACCGGCATCGATCCGTTGTGCATATCGATTGGCCGTATCGACCCTCGCCGGCCCGGGCGGGCGCGCCGTGCAGCGGCGCCCCTGCCCTTCCCGAGCCGCGCCGAGAGAGCTGCACCGTCACGTTTGTGTGTTTGTATTGGCGCGGAATTTTTATGCGTTTCCATGGCGTTGCACCGTGGCTGTGCGGGGAGCTTGGGGTGGGCCGGGCGGGATGGTGATGGTGTGGATCTTGGAGGAGGAGAAGGCAATATTGGGGTGTGTGTGCGCGAGGGGTTTGCGGTGCAATGCGTTTGTGGGCGGCGTCGTCTCCGGCGGGGGTGGCGCAGCGGCGCGCCCATAGCAGGGAGGGGAGCGGTGGTGAGTCAGGACTGTTGTGGGGGTGAGGGTGCATACCCCGCGACACGCAGGGGAGGACGACGGGAGGTCGCGAGAGCGCGCCGTGTAGGACACGCGTTGCACTGACATGATCCGTTTTTAGTATGCAGATGCGCGGCGGTGCTCCCGTTCAAGGCCGCCGCCGCCACGCTCCGCCGCCCCCAAAGAGAAAGAGGCGAAGAGGGGGAGGATGGGACCTGATGGGAGGTGACACTTCGGAGATGAGCGCGGAAAATGTGCTTTTATTTCTTTAACTACGATTGTGTCGCAGCGCCATGTTTCACGCAACGTGACAGCTCCGCGACTGGGGAGTGGGGTTAACGGGGTGGGGGAAGGGGGTGGATGTGAGGGTGGAGGTGTAGATAGGGAGAGCAGATGAGAGAGGTGTAAGGGATGGCAGTGGATGGGAGAGTTAGAACTGAAGTCCAGGGTGTGATAGATGAAGATAAAGGTGGGCAGTGGAGGATAGAGGTGCAGGTTGCGTGGGCGGTGGCTGAGGATAGAGGTGCAGGCAGGGTTCGCGGCCGGTGGCTGAGGATAGCCGTGCAGGCAGGATGCGCGGCCGGTGGCTGAGGATAGAGGTACAGGGTGCGCGGCCGGTGGCTGAGGATAGAGGTACAGGGTGCGCGGCCTGTGGCTGAGGATAGAGGCCGGTGGCTGAGGATAGAGGTACAGGGTGCGCGGCCTGTGGCTGAGGATAGAGGTTCAGGCAGGGTGCGCGGCCGGTGGCTGAGGATAGAGGTCCAGGCAGGGTGCGCGGCCGGTGAGTGAGGATAGAGGTGCAGCAGCGTGCTTGCGTAACGCGTGGCGCACCGACATGCACACCGTGAGGCGAGGTTAGGCGAGTCGACAGGTAACTCGAGTAAGGCCCCGTTTTGTCTGGCGCGGCGGGGGCGGCCCGTGGGGCGGCCCCCAGGCAGAGCAGCCAGCCAGGCCAGGCCAGCAGGCCAACACCATTGCGATATCAAATTTCTTGGCGAAAATGTCTTGCTCTGTGTGCCCCGCTGACGGGCGGGGAGGAGGAGGAGGCGGGTGGTGTATGCAAATGTTTTCTCGCTCACCCTTTGCCCTCCTCCCTCGCTCCCCAGTGAGCTCCTCTTGCTCTAACGAGTGTTATTTCAATAGGGGAGGGTGAAGGGCGGGGCGTGGCGGGGGCCGGTGTGCTGTAATCATAAAATGGTGATTAACCGGCCCTTCCCTCTGCTTGCTTTCGCCGGTCGCTCCGCGCACTTGGCCGCCCTTAGCTGCTGCGCTGCCGCTGGCTGCTCATGAAGTGATTCGCTTTGTTTTTCGAACCATTTCGACGGCGCTCCGCCCGCATCGCGTGGTGGCTGGCTAGCCGAGAGGTTCATTACCGTCTGTCGTTGCAGCTGCGGTCTCTTTCATTTCTCTCTTTTATTAATGTCGTAGTGACGACTTGCTCGTTTTGTTTTATTTTTTTTGTCGACCTCCCCCCACTCAACATGTTGGAGAAAAGTCCTCGTCGGCGTCGTGTCGTACGCCGCGCGCGCTCACGCCCGTTTGGTTTCTTCACATGTTTGTCCCTGAGGAGGAGCGAGAGAAGGGCCTTGATGTGCTATTTTTGATCCCTGATAGGAAAGTTGGTGCCGACCTCCATGCTGTAGCTTTAGCTTATATGCCGTGTGCCGCTCAGCTAAGCGAAATCGATGTAGGAAATGTTTGCAGGCCCCTCTCGCAGGTGCACACACACACACACTCACACTCACTCACACGACACAAGACAAGCGGGTGCCAGCTGACAGCCTCCGCGGCGGCCGCCGGCAGCCCTCGGGCGGCGCATAGGCGGCCAGATAGATGTATAGGGAGAGGGCCTAAATATAGCGATGGCCTGCCGGCTGCCGCCACTTTGTTATGCATGCTCGGGATTTATCGACCCCCCCGGAGGAGAGTTCTTTCAACATGCAGGCGCGAGGCGCACGTCGTCGCGATAACAACCCTCTCCACCTGGAATGCCTTTTGGTTTCGCTCCATTGATGCCAACGCGGTTTGTGATTATATGCTAATGTGGCCGCTTTATGCCGCGTCTTGGTTTTATTTTATATTTTGTCGTTGTCTCTGCGATCAGCTGATGCGGTGCAGGGTGCAGCACAGCACCCGGCTGCACGCTCGCGAGAGACATTCGTGCCTTCTCTCGTCTACTGCTGCCCTTCTCCTTTGCCTTTCCCTTCCACCCGACTGGTGCCCCGCGGCCTGTCAGTCATCCGCCACCCTTCCTCTCGCTCGCCTGCATCTTCCTCCCCTCCCTCCCTCCCTCCCTCCCTCCCTCTCACTCACACTGCTGACTCTGCGCGCCCTCTTCAACCATACGTCTCTATCAATCTCGGATTATCGCTGTATATGCCGGAATGAGCTTTTTAAGGGGAGGGTGGCGGGTCTTTGAACCCGTTTCTGCGCACGCTGCCGGTTGGTTCCCTTTCCTGCTGCCCGGAGCGCCGCTTTGGACCGCCTCACGTACTACGCGGTGCGTGGCTGCGCTGGCGGCGTGCTCGGGGGAGGAAGGAGGGCGCGCCGAGGTGTTGCCGGCCCGGCCGTGTCGATAATTTGACGGTGTTTCGCCTGTCCGGCGGGGCGTGGCTTGGCGTGGCGTGGCGTTCCGAACGTGATCACTCTGGGCTGACTCGGCGGGTCCGCGTGTCCGGCTCCCGGGGGCGGGGCGGGGCGCCGGTGCCATAAGGTGCGTCTGGTCCTTTAGGGGCGTCTCCCCCTCCGCCGCCGCCGCTACCCCCTGCGCCGGCCGGCTGGCTCTGCGGAGCGTCGGCCGGGCCGTGCCGAGCTGCGGCGACGCCCTACGGTGCGGGACGGCGGCGGCGGCGCCCGGCTCGGCTCGATCCGGTTCGCGGTGCTCCGGCTGCGCTCGAGCGCGCCGCGCGGCTCGGCTCGTCCCGGTCCGGCCCTGCCCTGCCCGCCGGGTGCACTGCGCTCGGCAGTCTGCTCTTGGCTTCAGTCGACGCCCAGACACGCTCGTTCGCGGCCACCGGATCCTCCTCTTCGTCGTCGAGACCCTCGTCGTTGTCGTCTACCTCCTTCCTCCGTCAGAGATGGCCGCCTACGCAGCTTACCGTCACGTCGAATTGGACCATGTTGGCTACGGCAAGAAGAGGTAGGGCGCCTGTTTTTGGATGTGGCGCCACTGGCGCGCGCTGACCCGTGTACCTGAGTGTGTGTGTGTATGTGCTCGTGCTTGTGCCTCGCGACCCCGACTGCCCTTTGCGGCTGCAGGTGCATAGTGTCCGGCTCTCGTGAACAGCTGATGCAGCTGGCGCTGCACCTGCCGGTGCCGGTCAGCTGATCGCACAAGAGCTTGAATGGTTTCATGAATGGCTTCCCGTAGTGCCGCTGTGCAGCTGCGGGGGACATGCAGCGAGCGGGACTTGGGGTCGTAAGGATAGTGCATCTAGTGTATGTGTGCGCGCTCGTGCAGCTGGCGTGCAGGTGGTGCGCGTGACTGCAGCTGCAGCAGCTGACGTGTACCATGTGGTGATCCCCGCCCCTCTGGCATGCCGTGCACGGGGACGACATGATGTCTCCCGGAAAACGGTCGTCAAGATTCGGCCATCGCGCAGAGTCCCTCTGGCTGTCCGTCCGTCTGGCCGGCCAGCCTGCCTGTCCAGCTGTCCGCCCGCCGGGTAGTCGGCCGGCCCTGCTCGCTGCGCCGTGGCGGCAGAGGCGTAACGGTGCTTGCTAAAGGCCCCATATAGCGCGGACAGCCGTAACTCAGATGGTGTTTTTATTAAAATGTGTGCGCGCGAGCCGAGCCGCGAGCGGGCCGGTAGCCTAGCGGGTTGCCTACGGGAATTGCCCCCCTTGCGGAGGGCCTAGTTAGCCGGGGCACGATGGTGTGAGAGGGGCGGGGCGGGCGCGGAAGGTGAGTCGGCATGAATGATGAATGAATAAGCAGATGTGGCTGAGGGGTGAGTGCAAGCGACGGCACGGCTACGCGGGGGTGGTTGCTCGGGTCAGAGTTGGATGACCTTTTTTGCCCTTTCGGTTTTATTATGTCGTATGGATTCGCCCCTCCGTCAGCTGGGGCGCAACAACAGCAGCGCTGGCTCACTCGCCCCGCTCGCTCCCCCCGTTCGTTCGCATTTAGACCCTTCTGCTGCACCGCGTGGAGAGAGAGATCGTCGACCCCCTCCGTCTGTGTGTCGCCGGGACCCACGGGCTCACCTGACGCGGCGCGCACTGGTGGCACAGTCAGTGCAGTGCTGCCTGTGCAGACCCTGCAGAGCCCATGGGAAACCTGCCCCTTCACCTTCCGGTGGAATGCGACTGGACGGGCGGAGGAGGGAGTGGGAGGGCGTTGGTTGCTATACGCGGACAAGTTAAATCGCCCTCACGCGCTCCGAGATGCAAATTTTCAGTATGGTCATTTCTTTTTCCGTAATTTGTCAATATGCCACTGTTGTCGCGGGGAATGTGTTTCGTGGCGTGTGAGACTTTTGCTGTGTACACTAGATCGAACATAGTGAGTACGTCGGCCCGTAAGTACGGGCGGCCGTAAGTGACTGCTCTACTTGGGGGCCGTATATCACCCCTCTTTATATGCGCGGCGAGCCTCCCCGCTACGCCGCGCCGCGTCTCGCCACGGTCGCGGTGCGCATCGCAAAGTCAATCACGCACCTCTTTTTTTATTATTATTTTTCAATCTCCTGTAAGTGCGTCGCGTTAGTGCGGCTATTTTCTATGCGGCTGGTGATGCACGACGCCTGCGTGCCTTACCACCGATGCCACCGAGCAGTCTCGTTTTGCAAAAGTTACTATACTAGGTTTTCCTTTCTCGACTGCACGCGTTATGTTGTTTTTTTTCGTAAAGCTTTCACTTTTTTTTTCTTGGCAAAACTTTTCTATCAGGGGCGAAATATTATTTTTTTTAGCTGTACGGGAGGGACCACTGATACGGTTGGCGTGCGCATGCAACTTTTTCGCCCTTTTTTTTTGCGGGTTAGGCAGGCGCAGCGTGCGCGCCTTCTCTTCTTGTATATAGTTTAGCCGGAAAATGGGTGGAAGGGAAAAATTAAGATGGCTATCGCTAGGGGGTTCTGGGCCGGTGGTCTCTGTGCCGGCACGCTCCGTGTCGTCTGCTCCGTGTCGTCGTCGTCCTGCCTTTCTCTGCTTGGCTCTACTCTCCTCCTCCTCCTCTCCATGTCCCATTTTCCTGCGCGTTTTACAGGCGCGCTTTGCAATTTATTGCGCCAGGGACACTTCCGTTCGCGTGGCGTGGCGTGCGCGCTTCGGGGGGCGCGGCGGCGGGATATCACGGGGACGCCCCAACGAGTACCTCCCTTTACTTTTATCGCGACCTCGGAGCGTTCTTAATGTGGCGGTCACTCGATCACGGCGCGCTTCTGCCGTTCATCTTGCCCTCTCGCTCGCTCTCTAGGGATTTGCGGCGGCTCGCCCGCGCCGCGCTCGCTCGCTGCTCTGAGCGGCTCAAGATAAATAAGCTCATTCCGTGATGGGCTTTTGTTGTCGTTTGCCGCTGCGTTTTCCTCATCCCCTTCTCGTCGTATCGGATTGCTTTTGCACTCTGGCCGCTTGTTTTAGCTCTCCCCCCCCCCTCCGCTCTGCTTGCTGCTCTCGTGTTTGTGAAGGATTGTGATGAGAGTGTGAGAGGAGAGGGTGGTGAGAGGGGCGTCGTCATTCGCATTCAAATTGCAATCGAATCCTCCGCCGCGCTGGCCTGGCGCCTCCGCGGCGGAGTGGAGGGGGGAGGGTCCACCCTCCTGGCCACCACCCTCCTTTGACACGCGCGCCCGGCGCGGTGTCGCGTGGCATGATGAGTGTGGGGGAGGAGGCGCGCCTAGGCGGAGGCACCAGCGGGGGGCGATACCTTAATGAGCTTGTTATAGGCGGGGCTGGTTTTCCTTCTTCCCTCCGTCGCTCTTCAATTCGTTCTTTCATTTTGAAGACCGTGCCTTGGTCCGCGTTTCCCTTTGCTCTGCGTTGCGTATACGTCTCTTTTGTAGAGTGGCTCAATCCCCCTGAAATTGAATGCCAGCCTGGCTGCCGTGGAGGAGAGGGGTAGGGGGTAGTCATGATGCATACACTGCTGATGAAATAGGGTTGGACATTAAAAAAAAGTCCTCAAGTTATTGGAGTTGAAAATCTTGAACGTTGTACCAAAGTAATTAAGAGAGGAATAGGCTCGGGAATAGGCCTACAATTATGGTAATTGACATTGCCTTGTAAATTTCTTGAAGAAACATAATGGTACGATTCATTTTCCGACTGAAAGACTTTTGCAGAATGGCCGCTGTGGCTTGGCTCGGTTACCATTTGCCTCGAATCGATTTTTGCCCAGTGTATGATTGTGTTCTATATTGGCCGTCCGCAACTGGTATGACGTCTGTCGATGTGGGTGTGTGCGTGCTTGCGTAAGCTTCGTTGCTTTTTTTTTTTTTTTTTTTTTTTTTGCAATTTCCTGCCGGTCTGGCGTCCTCGCTGCATTGGCCTTTTGATTTCCTCTCCCGAATGTGATTTGGCGGGCCGCGTGCCGCCCAGCCCCAGCCTCCAGCCTCCCTGGCTTACGCGCGTTAGGGGTGGTCCGCAATGGACATGTCACTGGACCGCGCGGCCTGCACTGCAACCGTCCTGGCCCTGCAACTTGCCTTGCTTGGCTCACTGCAGAATGTAATGCGCTCGGCCAGGATTCCTTTCCTCCTCACCGTTATAGTGGGCAGCGGCCCGGCGGGGCAGGGCAGGCTCCAGCGCGCCGCGCAACGCTGTAATTGAAGAGTCATACTCCTAATGACGGAGTAACTGCAGGGCTCTTTGGCTTGCACAGAGAGCGGCTCTCTTAACCCCTTTCCTTTTTCTGTGTTGCAGGTAAGTGTCGCGCGCGAGTCGCGCCGCTCGCCCCCACGGGCACTACCATCAGGAGGAGGATGATGAGCAGCAGAGTGAGTCGTGGCAGGCGGCGGCGCCAACATCTCGTTAATTTGTTTCTAAATGTCGCCGCGCGTATGGCTGCGCGCTTAGCTTTCCCGCACTTGACGGCGCCGCCGCCGCTCGCGGCCAAACCTCCGTCATCTCCAGCCAGCAATGGATGCAAGCCAAGAGAGGGAGAGAAAGAGACAAGGGTGCGACCGCCCCGACACGCTGCTGCTGTTGGCTGGGAAGGTCCAGCTGCACCACCGAGGGGGTCTGGTCTAACCCGCTCTCCCACAGCGCCGCACTGTACTACTGTACAACGCTGTGCCTTAGAAATTGTCGCGGAAGCGGCGGTGCCGGCAGTCCCGGCGGCGGCGCTGTGGGAGCGAGGGACCGCCTCTGCTGGGTTTGGTAGACCGCGTCGAAAAGCTCATCCGCCCGGCTGCGCTTGGCTGTGCTCCGCCTCGCCGGCGCGGTTTGCGAATCTGAGCCGCCCTCGCCGCGGCGCGCAAGTCAGTCCAATGCAGCAGTGTCATTGTGCTCTCTCTCTATCCCCCTTGCGGTTCGCATTAAATGCGTTTGAGAAGTTCTCCGCGCCCCGCCCTAGAGCCAGCTCTCTTGCGCCGGCCAGCTGGTCCCCGAGGGGGTCGCTGGCCTCGGTCCGTCACAGGCCATCGCTGGCCCGCCCCGCGCCCCGCCCCCTAGAAGAGCGATGCTAGAGCGATGCAGATGTTGAGCGCGCCTCCTCCCTAGAAGTCGTAGCGCACGCCCCATTGGCAGGCGTCCCTAGAAACACAGGCCTCTCCTTTGTGACCCACTGCGCCGCCCCGCCCCGCCACGCCCCGCCACGCCGCGCCACGCTACCTGGAAGTGCACCATCATCGCCGTGGGCAGCGCAGCAGGCCGCCGGGCCGGTGCAGCAGGAGTGCACACCGGGCGCACTACGCCCGCCCGGTCGGAAATAGATGACTGAGGAGGGGAAGGCGGTCCTAAATAGCACTCTGGTAGTGTGTCTTCTTCCTTGTCGCGGTTCTTCTACCCCTCTCTCCCCGCGCACTCTCTCCTCTCCGCCCTGCTGCTGCTCGTCTTCCTCGTGGGGTGGAGCGACTGCTGCTGCCCGGCGCCGCCCTCAGAATAGCACTCGGCACCCAGCGGTGCGTAGCGGCGGCGGCGGCGCCTGCTGGTCGCCGGACGCGGCGCGCGGGCTCCGGACGACGGGGAGGATATGCCAGCTCAGAGGGGTGGGTGGGCGACCTCGCCCCTGCTGCTGCGGGGAGCTGGGAGGTTTCGCCGTGCACCTCGGCCACGCCCCGCTCCGCCCCGCCCGGCCCCGCCCGGCCCGGCCACGCCCGGAGGGACACAATTTGATTTGGACGGAGCGGCGGGGGCGACGTGTTGGGGTAACTAACTGCCGGAGGGTCTGGCTGGCGGAGCCGGCGGAGCGGGGGGCGTTCTCTCCTCGCCTGCCTTGCTCTACGTGATTGGGTCATGCAAGCAGGGGAGAGGCCCGGGCCCGGGCGACACGACTCTCGTAACTCTGGAGCGAATGGAGGAAAGGTTTTTAACGGGCTACTTCTCACTTGCAGGGTCGTTCACGTCAATCGGAAGGTCCCCCCTCCCGCTCCCCCCTCGGTCCAGAGGAGGCGCCCCGCGGGCCGACTCACTCGCGATTCGGGGCGTTTTATATATGTCTCGTATATGTTGTAATGGACGCGGTAGGAAAGTAATCACAAAGGACCGTCTTGCTGCCCTCCTCTCTTCTCGCACGTTTGGGAAACAATTACCGTACAGTACAGTACCGCACCGGGCCGGGCGAGGCGGCGCCCGGGTGAAAGGTAAGGTACCCGCTGGTTCAGGTTTGGGAGGCACCCGGGTACCCACCGCGAGGAGGTACGGACCGACGCGGCTCATTTTTATTGAAGGGGGGGCTCTAAAATGCAAGTACCGTTCAATTTTATAGCTCAATATGTCGAAGGGAGGGGTGTGTATGTGTGTGTGTGGTAAGGCTCCGTATGGGTCGGAATATGGGCCTGTAAAATGAGGAGTGAAAATAAAATAATGGAGGGGTGGGGGGAGAGAGCTTTCCCTATTTATAACTCTTAAGTGGTCTGGGCACTTACCCGAAGGGAACACAGAGGGTAAATAAGGGGTGAGGGCGTTAAATGTTTTTAAGGGCCTAAAAGGGTTTTGTGAGTGTGAGTCGCGCGCGGCGCGGGAACGGGGACGACGGCAGGAAGTGTGACATATGTGCCTGTATAGTGTTGGCGGGGTTCAAGTTTCATGCGAGGAGAGGGTCTCGAGGTGCCGACGCGGGTCAGAGGCCGGGGCGGGACCCCCGGTCACCTGACTGACTTAATGGCATGTCGTGGGAACGCCCGCCGCGCCCTGCCCCGCCCCGCCCCTCTCAACGAGTCTCTCTTCCAGTCCTCTGTGTTTGCCTTACTTGCCAATGGGCGTGCACTTGTGCACCGTGCGTGCGTGTCTTGAAGGACTGGCGGTGGACGGAGTGTACGATTGTCTCCGGACGGCTGAGTCAGAGAGGGGCGCGCACGGGAAAGAGAGAGGGAGAGAGCGGGCACCTATCTCGAGTGCTAGAGAGAGAGAGACGGTAGACAGTTCCCCACACTCGGTCTACTGCTGAGTGAATGACTCGGACCGCCCCCCGATGAATAAATGCAAGCAGCCGATTGTTCCCCCCGCTCGCGCCCTACCCTCCCTCCTCGCCGAGAGAATCAACACCAGCGCCAAAGCAGCTACTTTGAGATGGACGTATCGTCGACAGTAAAGCCGAAGTGCGGGGGAAACAAAAGTCGGCGTGCGCGCGCCACGCCCCGGCCACCGCTGGAAATAGAATGCATCTCTTGGGGCCTAACCACCCAACCCGTGGCGGGGCCGAGCAGACGTTAGAATCCACACCACAACGGGTCTGTCTGTAGATAGCCAAGAGGTTCTCTCCCTAGCTCTCTACCTTGGCGCTCTCCCTCACCTCGCCTCGACGGGGCCGTGACACGTGCGTAGTGCCGCGCATGCCTAATTCGTTTGGAGCCCCTTTCCTTTTTCTTCCGCCTTGAATTTCTCATGATTATTGCCGATGCGTTTCGATTCGGAGGATTCGCTTCCCCGCCTCCTCGCCTCGCCCCGCCCCGCTCCGCCCGCTCACAGGTGCACGTCGTGGCTCCGGCGTGTTGCCCTCCGTGACCCCCCGCGCCACGCCGCGCCCGGGGAAGACCTACATGATGATCCCCTGCTGGCTCTGGCCGTGTGCAGGTGTTTGTCGGTGCAGCATATAGCGGCCCGCCGCGCCCCGCCACGCCACGCGCAGGCTCCTTGTCTGGTGAAAGGGGGCCGCCAGCAAGGGCCCGGCCAGCCACACGACGCTGTTGGGCTCACCGCGGCCCTGGTGGGGCAGGGCAGGGCCGGGCAAGCGAGGAGGCTGCTCCACGCCCTGCCCCGCCCTGCCCCGCCCTGCCCCCCGGCCGGGGTGGACACGCCTAGCACCACCACCGCGTCGACCAACCGCGGCCGTGACCGCGCCACACCCGAGTCAGATTCAAATCTGGTGCACTCGAGGGGGAGAAAAGAAAGAGACGGCCGAGTGAGGGAGTGGTTGGTTGGTGGGCCCAGCTGGGTGGGGCCCGCCCGCCCTGCTGCGAGTAAGAGGAAGCGATACGTCATGGCCGATTGTTATTCGGGGAATTGTTTTTCGGTTTTGATATCATGGGCATCGCCCGGTGATGATGAGAGCGGCGCGCCCCTGCGCCGCCGGAGCCCCGCGGCGCCCTTGTGGTATTGGAAAGCGGCCGAGTGTTTAGGGACGACAGATTTGGAGCAGCCGCCACGGTCCTGCCTGCCGCCGCCGCCACTGCTGTTATACCGCCAGGCGAGAGGAGGAAATCGAAAGTCTCGCTGTCGAATCTTCGTGATGACCACGGGCCAGAGGCGAGGCATGCCGCAGGACCGCGCCCTGCACGGCTCACTGCAGGTGGGCGGGGCCGCGCCGGGCCGTGTCCACACCGCGGGTACGCACGCAACGCGCCGGTGGTGGAGCCCCGAGGGAGAGGGGGGCCCTCACGGCGCCCGACGGGGCCCTACGGGGCGCCGCCGAGCCGCGGCCAGGCACGGGTTATCTATTGATCCCGCGGCCCCCTAGCCGGGCTGCAGGTGCAGAGGAATGCGCCCGGAGCAGCTCGAGAAAGTCGCGGTGATGTCATGTCCCGTGTCAACCGTATCGACGCCGACGTGTCAAGTGCGTATGGACGCCTGTAACGCGGTGAAAACGACCAGTGTTTCCCTCCGTCACAACGATAAAGGCGACGTGGACGTGGAGCGCGTCAGCGTGGCTGCCCCGTGTCACTGGTTGAGAGTGTGTGGATCACCCGGATGGAGGCCCAGCAGCAGCGCCTGATGCAATGACGGCTGCCGGCGCGGTCTCGTCGTGGTCGCTGCGGGTCGCTGCAATTTGTGTGTTAACTGGGCCATTAGCCGGGGCGTCTGGAGCAGGGCGTCTCGTCTGCGACCTCTGCGCGGCTGAGTCACGGCGGCGGCGGCTGCTGGACGTGATCACGGCGATGACGGCCGTTAGCACCTGTGCGGCCGGGCGCCCTGGCCGCCCTCGCGCACCCCCTCCCTCTGCCCGGCAGTGCATTGACGTGCGGCCCTGCTCCGGGTGAACGTCCTGGTAATGACAGCCCCCCCCCCC
>NW_026267837.1:31416-32963 GCF_000697945.3 Frankliniella occidentalis
CCCCCTCCCCCGGATCCAATATGATTCATGCTCCCCCACCCCTCGAAAGAGTTCCGGTCGGTCCGCCCGTTCGTTCGCTCGCTCGCTAGCCGCCGGTTCGATTCTCTCGTGACGCCGCGGTATGGCGACCCTGGTTGCAGTGCCCCCCGCCCACGCACTGCTGTACGTACCGCTGTGTGTGCGTGATGCCCGACTAGCTCGGGATTGCTCTTTTCCACCGGGCGCCGGGCTGGCGTGCCCCGCGGTGCCCCCCGCGGGGGCCGCGCACGGCCGCCCCCGCGCCGCCGCCCCCGTGACCCCCCTCCTCCCCGCGGCCGCCGCGTCTCTCGGCACGCGAGCGCGCGTCGGCAGTGTCGGTATGGAAAGAGGTTCCTGGCACGGTCCGCCCCCGCGCCGCCCCCCTTACGCCCCCTTTCAACCCCCCTTCTCTTACTACTCTCCACCGTGGGGGGCGTTTGGGAAACGGGAGCAGGTTAGGGGTCGTATGCTAATGCGGAATGGCGAGAAAATGTTAAGCGGGGGGGTTGGTTGTGTAAAGTAGGCCGTCCGGCCGCGGCAGTGCACTAATATGAGGGGGGCGGCCGGCTGAGGGGGGCTCTCCAGCGCTGTCCGCCCGTTACTTTACGACCCCCCCGACTGGACGCGGAAGGCGCCGCCAGGAGGAGGCCGAGCTCGCCGGAGCTCGCCGGAGCTCGCGGGCACTCTGCTGCTGCTGATGCTCCCTCCTCATCATGCTCGGGGTCCGCGACGCTGTCGTGCGAATAAGGCTTCGTGACGCTGCCGCATTACAAGGCGGCGGACTCATCTAGTTCCGCTCGCTCGGGTTGTGGCCGTCGTCATCGGGGTGCTCTGGCGCCCGCCCGGGTATTTTTATTGCGTTTAGCGCAGGATGAGGATTCGACCTTTCGTGTTGTGACAGTCGGCGGCAGAGCGGTGTCGCTCCGCGCCGGTCGTCGTCGTCGTCGTTTTTGTTGGCCGGGAGATTGTCGTCGCCGACGGGTAATTCGTCGGAACTTGCGGGTTGCGGCACGCAACGGATCGGCGCAGGGCGAGGGGGTGCACTGGGAGAGTCGGAATATCACCCCCGAAAAAAAATGTTTTTTTAAAAAATACCCTTTTGTCAATTTTGCGTATATTTTGTACTACACCGAATAGTGTTAACCAAAATCCAAAACTTTTCGATTGCAGCCATCACTGCCTCTGCTAGAGGTATATAGATGGTCGGATGGATATAGCCGTCGACCTCAACTGCTGCAGTAAGGATAAGTGGTTTTAGTAGACGGTTCTACGAGGTGAGACAGGCGGCTCCTGCTGCCCGCGCGATCTGGATTGAGCGGTAGACAAGCATCTCGGAAGCAATAGAGGTTTTATTCCGGGAGCAGCGCGAAGGTGAGGGGAGGGCGTCGGGGGGTGGTGGGGGAGTTGTGTCCCGGTGCCCTCGACATGGTGTAGGTGTAACTCCGTTTTCGCGTGATATCGGCTGGGGGTGCGGCGCTGCGCGCCCACGCGGCCCGGGTGCGGAGGGGCCGTCCAGAGGTCGCCCCCTC
>NW_026267837.1:33013-40742 GCF_000697945.3 Frankliniella occidentalis
CCCTTCTCACCTCCTCCCCCGGGACCTGCTCGTGCCCCCGGCGGCCTCGCGGCTTGACTACTACTTGTTCGTTCGCACGACCCGCGACACGCCGGGGCCCTTGCCGGCGGAGCTCCGAAAAAAGGAAAAGGTCGGGTGTGGTGGGGGGTATTATAATTTCATTATACACACCGCTCGTTTTAAAGTGTTGCACATAAAGATCCCAAAGGGGGCGGGGGGCGAAGGGAACGGGTCAGCTCCGATTTACTCGCCCCCTGCTCGCGCCCGCTTGCTCGCTCTTGTGAGCGACCTCAAAATGAAACTGTTCCAGTCACGACGGCGGGCTCGTGGTTCGCGTCGAAGGGAATAAGAGAAGGTGCTGCTGCTGGCAGAGTGAGTGAGGTTGGTGGCCTCGAGGCGCGGTGGGGCGGGGCGGGGCCGGGGGGAGGCAAGAGTACGTGTAGTGCAGTGACGAGATGGGGCTTCATGCCCCGTAGGGTAAAAGGCGTCGTGCCGGTCCCCTCTAGGGGCGCGGCCGGGCGCAGCGCGGGGTCCCCCGGGGGTCCCTCACCCTCGGCCCGCCGCCGTGCCACGCGGTGCTGGGGTGCTGGCGGCAGTGGGGCCCCCATGGCATTTTACTATGTTCGGCCTCCATCCGGCCGCCCTTTTGGCCCTCCACGCGCCGCCTAGGCACCCCTATAGTATAGCCGCGCCCTTTAACCCTCCCGGCCCTTTTGCACGTGGGCGTCGCGACACGTGTCGCTTTCACCAGCCGAGCAGAGTGCAGCTCGCTGCGCTGCGGGGGTGAGGATATTTCCCTCTCTCTCTCTCCCCTCTTCCTCTCCTCGCTCTTCTTCCTCCTTCTCTCTCCCCACGCACTGGAGCCGCGACGCTCGGCGACGCATGTGTTGTGCGTGCGGGTCGGATAAGGCTGTAAGTGGGCTGGTCCAGAGGGATCGGGATTAGAGGGCCGGGCTTAGGGGATATGATTAGCGGCTGGTCTGTGCTGGACGCGGCTGGACGCGGCTGGACGCGGCTGGACGCGGCTGGGAGCCATTAGGGCGCTGGCCGGCTGCCTCACACGCTCTCCCAGGCTGAGCAGAGTGGCTGGCATGCGAGAGGCACAGCCGGGCACAGCTGCCTGCCCGACCGGAACAAACCCGTTTTTATCGCAAACTCGGTTGCTCGATAGCTCGTACCAGCCGAACACAGCGAGCGGTCTAGCGGGCTACACAGGCCTGCCTGCTGCCTGGCCGCGCCCAGACGAGCCTGGTGCTGCTGCCTGCACCCGGGCGTGTAACCAGCGCGACTGGGTGCACCGGGCGCCAGGGGAGGAGAGGAGCACTGTGTCTCGAGGAAAAGTTGTAAAGGGACAAGTCTCTCAGCTGTCCAAGTCAGTCGGTGTGTGCGTCTCTGATGGAACAGCCATCGGGACTCAGTCAGAGAAAATGGACCTGGTTTTTGGACACGATTTGCAACAGCAAACGGCGTCTTGTGTGTCGATTGTCGCGCACTCCTTTATTTGGTGGAGGAAGCTCAAACGAACAGGTTGGGTTGAATCGAGTCTTATCACGTGTGCCTTCCTGCCGCCGCTCTAGTTTGACTGTGTAAAGCCTGGTGACTCACCTGTGCCGGTCCCACGTCCTGCCGAGACGTGACGGGGACCCCAGTGTCCTGCAGCACCCCGCTGCCACGCCCTGCACGACCTTGTGCCTCCCGCTTTCTTATTGTCCACATATTTATATGACGTGATCTGCTCGGCGTCTTTAGTATGCAGGGGACGCCCTACCCCGCTGCTGTGGGGCTGCTGACGACAAATCTCATTTGGGGTCCGGCGCAGTGCGGGGCATAAAGGAGGCTGCGCGCCCCGCGCCGCCTCGCGCCGCCCCGCCCCGCCCCGCCCCGCGCGCGCACGTGAGTGAGCGGCCCACCGCCCGGTCGGTGAAGGGCTGCGAGAGCAACGCCGAGAGAATCTTTACTGATGGCCTTTTAAATGGTTATCCGTTGGACTTATCCCCAAGGTAAAAAAGGCCAGTTTTTATTTTTCTCCCTGTGGGGTAAAGTGAAACTCGCGCTGTGTTCTTCCTCCTCTTTGGCGCATCTTCTCACTGTTCTTTGCCGGGGGGGTCCTTTTGCTCCTGCTGCTGCTGCTGCAAGTTGGACAAAACGCGTCGCGAGAAAGGAGGGAAAACGACAAAAAAGAAGCTGCAGCTGTCCATAATGACGGTGGCGGGAAGCGCGTTATTTACAGCGTTTGTCGCGGCGCGGGCTGCGCGGGTAGCGCGGGCGGGGACGGCATGGGAACTTGAATGCGTGGCTGCGCCAGGCTGTGCGGACCGCCCGCAGAGTGGCCGTGCACAGTGTCCGTCCCTCCGGTGGGCCCCGCCCCGCCCCGCAGTGCCGCGCCCCACTGGCCACTGCTACGCGGGCTATTTTTAGCAGCGGTAAAAAGGTAAATAACAATTTTGCCGCAGTAGTGGCTGCAACTATGTCGTGGGAAGCTCGACTGTGATGTTGCTGCTGCTGCTGCTGCCGCTTACTGCCCCTCTCTATGGCTGCCACTACTGCCCTTTGTCGCGTCCGCCCGGAGCGCGAAATGAAGTAAATAAAATGTTTAAAACCTCTTGCACTTGAAGTAAAGAGTTGCTTAATGTTTTACAACCGCGCGGCGGCCACCTCTGAAAACGTTTTTCATCTTTAAAAGTCCAAGGGAGCGGCGGCGGTGGTGGCACGGCACGACGCTTGTCTAAGAAAACACTTGGGGCAGGATGTGGCACCTTTACCTACTGTCGTGTGGTGTGTGTGCGCGCGGGTGTGTGTGTGCGTGGCCGCCGGCGCTGCGTGCGAGCCGCACAGTGAATAGAGTTTGTTCTCTAATGGACGTACAGCCGTGGGAGCCGGTCGGGAGGAGGAGTTGAGTTGGTCCTCTCTCTCCTATGATGTCGCGCCGGACGGACGCGCGGACGGTCCTCCTGTCCGATTCGGATGACTCAGTTTACTTTTAGCTGGTGAAAGCAGCCAGCGGCTCCGAAGCAGCAACGGTGGTGCCATGACTCTGGTGGTACCTGTGCGGGCTGATAGCACAGGCGAGGCCGCGCGGCCCGCGCAGCACCGCGCCGGGCGCTTTCGGAAGGGAAAATGAAAAACAAGCATCCCGATGTGATGACTTATCTCCGCGCGCTGTTTGCCGCTTGTTGTTTTCGGTCATGGTCAGATTCAAATCTGCCCCCCTCCCCCCCTTTTCTACCTTCTCTCTCTCTCCCTCGATGCGCGCGCTGAAGAGGCGACTGTCGGCTGGGCGCGCGCGCGTTATATGCACCAGACTCGCAGCTTTCTCATCTCTCTGTCTCTCCTCTTCATCGAGATCGTGATGTACTGCACTGCATTGCACAACACACAGGTGCCTCGGAGAGGCTCGCCTGGAGGCTCGCCTGGAGGCACGCCCCTCGGCGGCGGCGTGGGACCCGACGCCCAACGGGGCAAAAGGCAAACACGAATCGAAATTGTGTGTGCGATGTCATGGTTGGCTCCTTCTCCGCCTTTGAAAGTTGTTTTGCAAAAGGGTCGCGTGCGAGGCGTGCCCTGCCTGCAGTTCTGGCTTGCTGTCCGGGCTTCTTGCAGTGCAGTCCTGCCTTGCAACCCTGCCTTTTGCAGTGTGGGTGTGTCTGCGCCGCGCCGAGGCCCCCGAGGAGGAGAACAACCCTCGTCACCTTCCCCCTCGGTCGACGTGTGTGATTTGTTTTTATTCGGGCTTGCGAGAAGCATTGGCCACCCCTCCCTCCTCAGTGTGCAGCCACTCTCCCTCCTTCCCTCACCGTCGTCGTGACGCTTGCTGCGTAGGAATGGTGCGGAAAAATCCCTGCTGCTGCTGCTGCTGCTGCTGCTGCTGCTGCTGCTGCTGCTGCTGCTGCAGTGTGCTTCTCCCAACTTCCCCCCTCTGGATCACGACGGGGTGGTGCGCCCCGCGACATATCATGTCGTCGCTGAGAGGAGTGCGAAAGGCCCTGGCCGCCATTAGAGATAACAAATGGGGTGTGCGGGGGCGGTGACGACTGGAGCGTATCGCTGGAGGGGCTGCTGGAGAGAGGGTCGGGCCGGGACGGGCTGGACGACAAGAGAGAAACGCTCTCGTGTTATCCCCTCGTCGTTGTCATTATAATAGTCATATTCCTCTTGTTTTTTCACCCGCGGCGTGTCTCGCCCACTTCTGCTGCGTTCCCTCCCTTCTTTCCAACAGCGGGGAGGAGGAGGGGCGTTGCTGCACTTAAGGATTCAAATTGAAGTGTATATACCGGCTTGAATTTTGCATTATGCGCTCGCTTTTCCCGTTCTATTTTCGGCGTGCACTTTCGCGTGCTGGGGAAAATGTCAGTCGTCGGCACTATATAAGCCCGTCTAAAAATAAATACCCCGAGATTGTGTTATTTTATCTTTTTTGACGCGGTGCGAAGGCGTGCGCGGGGGGATTTCCTGGTCAATTTTCTAAACGAGGCGGACGGACGGACGGACGGGCCGCGGCGAATGAAGTCGTGCGGTGCCGGCCGTATGATAGGTAGGCCTGCACGACTGTGTTGGGCGCCTCGCAGAAGATGTGTCGGTGGTTTGCTCATGTGAGTGGACGGGACCGCAGGAGGCGCGGCCTGGCCTGTGGTGGTGGTGGTGGTGGTGTGCGCGGTACTCTTTCCGGACTGCGTCCGCCTGGAGATTCCTCCTGCAGCGGGCCGCTAGCAGGTGTTATTCCCTCCAGCACCTCCCCCCTTCTCTCCTCGCAGCCCTTCTTATGTGGCGTGATTGAATTGGGACCGTCATCATATCATGTAGGGAGTGAAAGTAGTTTACACACGCGAGATTAGATTATGATTTAGGTGGCTATTATTTTTCGTTTTTGTCGGTTCGGGGCGGCTTGTCTGCCATTACGCGAAATGAGAGCTGCGCTTATGAATTGGACCCCGCGGTTGCCTACACCGCCAAAAACTGCGAGAGGCATCGTATACATGACGAAAACGTTAACGGTGTGTCGCTTTTGCGACCCCTGGTGATTCAAAGGTGCTAAGTCGGATCTTTCAAAGTTGTTTAGGGTTTAGTGCCTTTACAAACCCATTAGGAGTGCTATCAAAGGTCACAAATTTCTAACAAACTTCAGTTTTATATTATTAGGATTTTTTTTGTGACCTCTCTCTCAAACTAATGTGTACACTTTTTGAGATCAATAAATAGGAATACGAATAATATGAATAAGTTTCTAGTGCTTGTTCACCGGCATTTATTGTGCTCAACTTCTTCAGCACCACTGCAAAGGTGCGACTCGGCACCTTTGTTTTTTTCCAGTGTAGCCATTTGCCAGTAATGGGATAGCCGTGCGGTCTCACAGGCCATTTAACAGTGTGGCTCGAGCTGCATAACCGATGGAGCATGTGATGAGGTGGTCTAGATACACATGTCGCGTGCCGACTGTGACATTTGGTGCGGCCGGCCTGCGTGCCGCCTGCCTAGAGCCTACCGGCGCAGCCTACGGGCTCTCGCTCACGCTGGATAAGGCAGAAGGGAAAGGCTAAACCTTCTCCTTCTCTTGTCCTGTCTGTTTCCTCCCCCATCCATTCGCTAACGAGATGTTTTTCCTTCTGTTTCAGGTGAGTGTCTGCCGGGAGCTGGTGGTGCGCAAGGCGTGTCCGGCGTGTCGTGTCGTTCGACGACGGGTTTGTGGTGGTATTTGTGACGGAGGATGAGGCGTCGTCGACAACGACGTTGGCGGCAGCCAGCAGACATGCCGGGCCATTAGCATACGGGATAACACACTTTTTTATTTCGGCGAGCTTTTTCGTGTCCAGCTCATCTTTCGCCTTTCCCCTCCCTCCTTTCTCTGAATGGGCTTGGCTGAGCGATGGTCGTGTTGGACGTGACTTGACGCGGGCGGGTCGTAATTACACGCCGTATGAAAAGTTCAGGCGATGAAAAGATTTTTGTTCCTTCCTCCGTTTCGGGTCTTTTTCGTTCGATGACGTGCGTCGTTTTTAGGCCAGGTACCTTTCATTTTACTCGCGGCTATTCCTGCTAAACTCTTTTATTCAGCGTTCGGGATGCTGAGTTTAATATTTCCCCATGGGTTTCAGCGGTGCGGGAACGTACTAATGGCTTGTCTTGTTAGCAGTGCTCATTTAAGGTCATATCAAAAGTACCTCACTCCCTCAAAATGACGTCATTTGTACATGGCCCTTGGCGAGGCCGCCCCGGACGCGACCCGTGCCTTCGGACGCGGACTTCCCCCTGGCGGCGCCGGCGGGACCCTTGCCGCCGACCGGCCCTTGCTTCCCCTCGCTTCCTTCCGTGAGGGTGTGCAGCCCTTCAACAGGGAGGAAGAGAAATAATAATAAGAAAAGCCCTTGTGCAAGCGATCCTGCTGCTTCAGCGGCGCGGCCAAGAAATTGGAGCCCCCCCTCCCCTCCTCTGCCCCAGGCTGAATATGGGGCTTAAGTGCGGGTCTTCATCCCTGGGGCGTACTGCTGCTGCTGAAGCCATAAGTGTCCCCTTGTGTGGGAGGGTGCAGTGTTGTGTGCGCCGGCTCCGGCCCCAACCTGCAGCAGCCGCACAAAGCGACCGGACATTCGTGGACAAAAAAAAAATCGCAATGTAAAGTGTTCAATAAAGTTCGGAGGGAATGCTTCTCTGATTGGTTATTCAGAGAGCGGCCGCCTTTATGGACACGGCGGTACACATAACACCGGCGGTGAAAGCCCTGCTGCTGAGCCCGCCGATATCATTGCCTCCCGAATGGCAGCGCGGCGCCAACTCGTCGGGATTATCGCCACTCGGTTAGCCCCTCCCGGGAGGTGGTCGCTAGCGGGCAAGGGCCCCAGGTAGAAGGGTCAGGATTGTCGCTAGCGGGCATCGGAGGGAAAAGAGGGGATTATGCGGGAGAAAAGGGAAATTGTCGCTAGCGGGCAGCGCGACGGGTTGCCTACCTCCACGGCGCTGGGCCGCAGCGGAGTACGGCCCAGGAGGGCGGTGTCAGGTACGTGAGACGGCGTATGGTCGTTTGCGGCGCGCGCGGGGAAAGCCGAGGGAAGAAAGAGACATTTCCCTCCGCAACGAAACGACATGTGACGGCTTAGGGTGGTCACAAATAAGGCTTTTGTGAAAATGTTCAAGTGCTTGTTGACCAAAGGGTGTAATTTGCTGAGGACAACTCTCAGAAAAAATTTCATCAAAATGGGACAATATTAATGATTTTCTGTACTAAATTAGGCTTGTTAGTTTAGGTTTGCTTAAAGCCCTCTCCCCCCCCTGGTGCCGGTTCTCTCGCGCGTTTGGGTGCGCGCCTGCAAACTGACGGTTGAAATCAGCGAGATCGGAGGCTGCACGCCGGAGCCGCGTGCGCCTGTCTGCGTCCGTAAACGATAGGTGTGAGCAAGCCTTAGTCTCTTGGTGTGAGTGAGCGGAACCCGCACAACAAGTCGCCCGGCTTGCTGCGGCCCCAACGCCGTGGAGGTAGGCAACCTGTCGCGCTGCCCGCTAGCGACAATTTCCCTTTTCTCCCGCACAATCCCCTCTTTTCCCTCCAATGCCCGCTAGCGACAATCCTGACCCTTCTACCTGGGGCCCTTGCCCGCTAGCGACATACGCCCCCCCTCCCTCCACTCTGCCTGCAGCAGTAAGGAGCAGCAGCAGCAGCTTGCAGTCGAGGTGTGAATTACAGGAGGTTAATTGGATCCACCGCTGCTGCCGTTCCTTGAGCGGCGGCTGTCATGGGGGG
>NW_026267837.1:40792-43415 GCF_000697945.3 Frankliniella occidentalis
GGGGGGGCGGAATCCGCTCTACTTGTCGATCGTCATCTCGATATGAAGCACCTCCTACGTGTGTGTGGGAGAGAGAGAAAAGGAGAGAGAGAGAGGGGGGGGGGGAGAATGTATGTACGTACGGACTGTAGTGAGTGCCCGCCACGAAGCGCGAACTGATGTGATAGCATCGGGAAGCCGAGCGGATAAAGGAGGGGGATTCTGCTCAGGCACCCATCCTTGGCGATCAGCTGATAGTAGTCTTCGGGGGATGGATCCGAGTTTTTTTTGTTTTTTTTGTGCGGTATATTTTGCTGCATGGGTGTTAATTTCAAACTTTGGCGGCTTTTGCCTGTTTTCTTTTAACACCTTTTTTACTTTTACGATACAAAGGTTAAAGACACTCGCCCTGCAGCTTGCAGCCAATACGACGTCCATTCCTTCTCTATAAAGACTGCGGTTAGGCGGATGAAAAGCAATAAGCCTGTTTACAGCACGTTTGTCGGGCCATAAGCTGTGCGCCAGCGTAGAGCTATACGGCACCGGCCGGAAACGAGCGTCAAGTAGTGAAGCAGGGCTCGGGGGCGGCGGGACCGGGCGGGGCGGTCGGAACCCTTTGACGGGGGGCGCGGCGGCGGAGGGGCGCGGGTACGATCCGTACAGTACCGCGATGTCCAGAGCGGCCGCGGCGTCCCGGTGACCGACCGAACGAACGGGAGGAACAGGTATGCGGAACTGTGTGAAACACTTTCTCGCATTCTTGTCAGCACCACCGTGCTACAGTCTGTCACGATTCGTTAGCGCCGCCGCGCTGGCGCCTTCTACGCAGCCGGGCGACAGGCGCCGGGGATCTACTCTCCTATCACACCGACTGACTACAGTAATGTCCCTCTCGAAGCTGACAAATCGGGACCGGATTTCAGCTTCGAGAGGACGACCCGAAAGTTAGCCACATGTTGCGAACCTATTGTATTGGCGCGGACTCGGGCATCAGGCGGTTGTAAATGCTTTGTCACCCGAGCTCGCGCGAGCTCGCCAGGTTGTAAACCCCTATCCTTAAGCAGGGTCCGTCTCAAAATTTCAGCTTCGAGCGAGCCAGCTTCGAGAGGGACATTACTGTAGCTAGCTACGGGGTGCTCCCGACGTTGTAGTAGTAGGATGAAACGCTATTACGGAAAATAATAAGTGGCAGACAAAGTAAGTACGCGGACCTTGCGGTTTCTGTTCTAAACGTCCTAAAGTGGGCGGCCGACGACCGGACTGATGCAATTTGAGAGAGAGAGAGAGGGGGGGGGGGGGGAGGTACGGCGGGGAATCTCTTGTGGTTCGGAGCGCGTGTGCGACGGAGACGGGTGGCGCTGCGCTGCTGGAGCTAATGGCGGCGTAATTGACATCCTCGCGGCTGTGACGGGCTATGACCCGGGCGGGCGCTCTGGCTGGGCCCGGCGCTGGCGGGGCTGGCGGGGCCGGCAAGGGCCGTGCGCGCCCGTCCAAGGCGATAACAGGGGCCGCCCCGCCCCCTGCGCAGACTAATAGGGGCGCACACACGCACACACACACTGCGCTGAGCCCCTAAGCAGCTCCTGCTGCTTGTGGTCCGTCTGCTGCTGCAGGCTGGTGTGGGAGGAAGGAGGAAGTGCTTCCTCTCTCTCTCTCTCTCTATCCCTCTCCCTCCCTCTCTCTTTCAACAACCGCCTCCTTATGCTCTTCCGCTCTGGAGTGCAGCACAGGCACTCGAAGGGCTCCTCTGGGAGCAATCATTCGGGCGGGACGTTTAGAAGCTCTGCGCGCGCTCTCTCTCGCACACACACACTACTATATACTATATATATGCGGCCGGACGACTCTTACGGTCGTAACGGGGCCAATAAAGCCGACCTCGCCATAAAAAGGACGATTATCGCTAGAAAATGATATTAATTTGACTCCATAGAGCGGAGCGTCGTCGTGGACGTCGTCCTCCCCAGGCAGCTTTCTTCGGAGCGCGAGGCGCGACGGGCCGACGGACGGCGGATGGACGGACGGACGCCAGGCGCCGCGCCGCGTCCGTTTGACACCTCGCGCCGCCAAATGGGGAGCGAAGAAGAAGAAGGCGGCGTCGGCGGCGTGTGTGGCGCTTTTGACGTCACGTCAATCACATGTCGTCCGTCGCGTGTGTCCGTCCGCCCGCCCGTCTTCTGCCCCTTGCGTCCGTCCGTCCGTCAGCGTCCCCGCGTCCGAGTCTTTTCGCCTGCAGTTGCCTTTCTTTCGCGCGCCGCTCGCGGCTGTGTGACTTTTCCGCGGCGCCGCGTTCATTTTCGTTTTGCGAGACGTCCGTCTTTTGTCACACGGGGCGGCGTCCGCGTCGGTCGGTCGATCTGTCCGTCCGTTTCGCTCTCGCCGTCCGTCCGTCCTTCTGTCCGTCACTTGTCGCTAGACCGCGCGCGACGACGACGTATATAACGCGCGATGAATAAAACATGAGGCTCTCGCCACACCCCTTCGCTGCTCCTGGAATGTCCTGGAATTCAGCAGTAGCAGCAGCAGCGCGGTAGCAACAGCCTTGCGTTAGTTGTGGCTGCCGCACTAACGGGAGCCCCGGCGGCGCTACCGGCGCGTGCGAGCAGCGGGTGGAAACTCTGTTGTCAAAAAAGGCATGTAGAGG
>NW_026267838.1:0-1549 GCF_000697945.3 Frankliniella occidentalis
GGCGCCGGCGCTGCCTGGGCCAGTCGAGCCGAGCCCCGAGCCGTGCGCACACCGGCCCGCGCGCCGCTTCGCACCGCCCCCGCCACTCTCCCGCGCACGACGCCGCACGACGAGAGTGCGAGAGACCTCCTCACCCCAGGATATTACGCGAGGACGTCACCCGGACGTCGTCCGGACGTAACGCGCGACCGTCGGCCGTACGACGCCCGCGTCGGGCCGCACCGGCCTCGTGAGCGCGCCGCGTTTGTGAGAGAGTAACGTGCAACGTTGCGAGCGCGTGTGTGAGTGAGTGAGTGACCGCGCCGAGAAAGTGTCGGTCTGCTGTGCGCTGTGCTGTGAGTGGAGTGATGTGTGTTAGTGAGTGACATGGACCTACCGGATACGACTCGCCCGCACTGAGGTGAGTGACCAACGCGTCGGCACGCGGAGGGAGGGCAAGCATCCCTTCCCTCTGGGACTCAACACACGCTCCTGCCAAAGCCTACAAAATATATTCCAAGGAAACAAAGGAAAAGAAATCACCGCACGGCTTTCCACACCATGCAAGTCTGAAACTCCCTGATAACTCTTCCGGCCCCGCGTACTAGAGGATCCTTTCTCTCTCTCACGTCGTCCATAACGGACACATAGTCTTTCCTGTCGGCAGCTGCAAAACGAAAAACCAGCGCAACGTAAAGAGAGAATGATAAAACTGCAGAGGAGAACAACGAAAACAAAACAAAACCAGCGAGGCGCGCGCTGTCGAACAGTCTACGCAGTAACGGTGCCGGGTCACCCGGGGCCCCGCCGAGCTTCGCGCAGAGAGCAGCGAGTTTCCGAGTCATTTCGGCCGGCGCAAACACGGGCTCGTCTCCGCCCCGCACCACCTCACCCCACCCCGCCCCGCCTTGCTCAGCAGCCTCTCTTCCCTTCTCGCAGCGCTCTCGCCTCACCCCTGTGGGCCCAACGGCGCGCATATGTTTAGCCCGGTACACCTCGGCTCCAGCCGGGGCTCCAGCCGGGGCTACAGCCTTCGCAGACACTCCAGCGCGCCTCTCCAGCGGCCCCCGCAGAACATCCATCCATTCATCTGTCAGTCAGTCAGCAGCTATGGCTGGTCCAGGCCTATCTGTCTGCACCGCTCTTGCCACCCCACACTCGGCATCACCACCAAATCTCCCTCCCACGCCCCCCTCTCTCCCTCTCTCTCTCTCGCTCCCAGAATTACCTCACGCGCGCTGCAGCCGGTTCCGCAATGCAGCCTCTATCATGCCATGCAAATACCACACACATCCATATGCAAATCGCGACACTAATATGTGGAGCGCGTCAAACGGGGAGCAATGTTGCGCGCGGAGCCACGCAAGCCTACACACGCACACACACGCACGCGCGCGCGCGCGCACGCACACACACACACACACACAAACGCGCGCGCGCGCAAACGCATGTTGTTTCGCCCCGGTTCTGTTTTAGCGTGGCACCATATGAACGCTTATTTCAAATTAATCGCGCAAAACTCTCTCTCTCTCTCTCTCTCTCTCTCTCTCTCTCTCTCTCTCTCTCTCTC
>NW_026267838.1:5452-6035 GCF_000697945.3 Frankliniella occidentalis
TTGTGTATGTGTGTGTGGACCGAAACTATATACATCATTACTAATCCTCTGCGCTGCAGCAAGGAGACACCATTATCACCATTACGATTGTTTCTCCTCTGCCCCTCCCACCTTCCCTTTCCCCCCGGCTCGACCGCCGACGCCAACAGTCATCGTGTCTTTCTCCTCACAGACGTTAGTTTTTTTCCCCCTCCCTCCTCTCTTCACCCGCTCCCCTCCCCTCCCCATCGCACCGTGCGCCACTTTTCCGCGCGGCCGCCCGCACTACCTGACGCCCCCCTCCGGCCCGAGAGTGGCCATTTGTTCCCGTGTAACACCTCTAGCCCCTTAATTCCCCGTACCGCCGCCACCACCCTCCGGCGCGGAACCTACACACTCCACCCTACCTCCCTCTGTTTCTCTCTCTCTTTCTCTCTTTCTTTGTCCTCGCTCTCTCTCTTTCCCTCCCTCTCTCTTTCTTTTCCCTCTCTCTCCCTGGACCAAATCTCCGTGATTGTTCCCCCTGGGGACGCTGTTAAACGACGCTCTATTCTAGAACAGGCTCTCCCCGTTTTGTAACCTCCTCCACTTTTTTCTCCCCCTT
>NW_026267838.1:7227-8023 GCF_000697945.3 Frankliniella occidentalis
CGGTGGGCGGGCGGGCGGCGTCAAAGGCGCGGCATGATGGCGTTAAAATTAAACCGTTAAAACGGGAAGCAAACGTTTCGCGCGCCAGAGGGGCACTGGCAGGTGGCGGATAGTCACTCTGCAAAGAGAGACTGGCTACTCGCTCGCAGGAGCAGGGGACGCAAGTGCGTGAGTGTCGCACAGTTGTGGGTGTGCCGACGACAATCGTACATACATAAAGGAGGCTCAAATGCGTGGAATTGAAAGGAAAATTCAAACTTCTACTCCTTTATGTGTCGGGTTGAAAGCCCTGGAAAGTTACCGTAAAATTGCAGTAAAGTTTCCGGAAAAACGGAAAATCTCATGTAAAAATTGAAAATTTACCAGACTTTGGAAGTTTTCCGCTATTTTCCGGAAATTTTCGGAAATTTTCAGGAAATTTTGGAAATCTTCAACCCTACTTAAGTGTAAGAATGGACGTTCACACACCGACAAGAGCGCGACATTCACACACTTCTGCTTTTCCTGCGCCCCAAAGGCAGAAAAAACTCATTTCCCGGCCCTTTATACAGCAAAAGCAAGGGCGCGCGCCGGGGACACAAGGAGACTCGGCAAAGATATCTAAAGCGATCGCTCTTTTGCTCCCGGCGATGATTTGAGCCCGTGGGGCGCTGCTGTATCACCCCCGGCCCCCTCGCTCGCGTCTCCCTTTCGCCATCACCGGCTGACATTGTGTGTTTGCATTCCATTGTCTCTTGCTCTAGGAATAATTGCCTGTCCTCCCTTCAAAGGACGAGGAGGGCTGCTGGGCTGGGGG
>NW_026267838.1:8073-8413 GCF_000697945.3 Frankliniella occidentalis
GAGAGGTAGAGGGAGAGGGAGAGAGAGAAATGGGGGCGAGAACGCGTGGGAAGAAACGTGCGACCCGCTCCCGCTGGCAACCACCGCTTTCCCTTCAAAGCGGCACGCTCCCGGCAGTGGTGGCCGCTGGCTGACCACGACCTTCGCGGCTGACCCCGGTGACGCGGGGACGTCGTCGCGTTGCCGTCGCACGCGCGCACCCAACCCACCCGGCGGCACGCGGCAATAAATAATGCGCGACTCGATAATCGGTCATCGAGCGGACTGCACTCCTTCCTGGAGCTATATCGGGGGCAATCGCACACGCCGCACATGACCCGGAAATTGAATTTAAAAAAAA
>NW_026267838.1:13319-14429 GCF_000697945.3 Frankliniella occidentalis
TGAACGAGGGGTGTGTAGGGGAAAAGGGGGGGGGGGGGGTAGTCAAGCTGTGAAAAAATACAGGCCAGCGGCAAGCAGCAGCAGCGTGGCCGCGTTTTATATCAAAACAGCGTTATATTCGTGTGTTTCTTTCTCCCCACACTTTTCCTTTTTCTCTCCACCCCCCCTCTATTCCCCTCCTCCCCAGATCAAACGCACGCTCGCTCTGTTCTCGTCTACGCTTCAAAGACTTTCAGTCTTTTGCTTTGTGACCAGAACCCTCCTCGCCCCCCCGTACGCGAGGCGGCAGCTCGGGCCTGGCGGCGGGGCTGGCCGAGCTGGCAGCGCGCGGCCCGGGCCGGCCGTCATGGATATCTGGAGCGGCTGGAGCGGGCTGGAACACACCCCCCTACCCCTTACCCCCCCCCCCCTTATTCCCTCCCTTTGTGGAGCCCGTTGCAGCGGGGCCGCGAGCGCTGACCCTACTATCCAATGTGACCTTCGGTCTGTCTGTTCTGCCCCCCCCTCCCCACCCCCTCAGCAGCGCTTTTACGGTTTTCATGGTTCGGATTGGGACCGCACGCCCTCTTCTGTCTTCTTCTCCGGCCGCCCGCCCCGCCCGCATCGCCCCGAGTGTTTCGAAACCTTCACTACAAGTAAAGGAGTGACCTTTTTCGCTCCCAGGAGAGCGATATCAGTGAAGCCAATTTGACGACTCTTGGGAGAGCGATATTAATTACATCGCTCGTTTGCAATAACTTTTCGCGACATTTTTGGTTACGAGTAAGACTAATTTTGAGTCATTTTCGCAAACGTCGCTCGTTTAGGGTCGTTTCTGCGACATTTTCTGTTACGAAGAAGACTCATGTTGAGTCATTTCGCAAAAATTGCTCTAACAGAGCGATGACGCCTATACGTCGCTCTATTCGGGAAAGAAAGGTCACTCTTCGTTTTACAGTCACTGTAAAAAATGTTGGGAATTCTACTATACGCATGTATAGGAAATTTCCTATACATCGTATCGGAAGTGAAAATTCCTATAAATGTATAGGAATTTTCCCATTTGGGAAGAAGCGTATGGGAAGAGTACGAAGTGTATAGGCAAATCTCCAGAAATGTATGGGAAAATTC
>NW_026267838.1:22114-23363 GCF_000697945.3 Frankliniella occidentalis
ACTTGAAAGGCTTTTCTCCCGTGTGGGTTCGAAGATGTGTTCGCAGATGTCCACTTTCAGCAAACGTCCTCTCACACATTGAGCACTCAAAAGGCCTTTCTCCCGTGTGGGTTCGAAGATGTACATGCAAAGTTCCACTTTCAGCAAACGTCCTCTCACACAATATGCACTTGAAAGGCTTTTCTCCGGTGTGGGTTCGAATGTGTGTCCGCAGATGTCCACTTTGAGCAAACGTCTTCTCACACACTGTGCACTTGAAAGGCTTTTCTCCCGTGTGGGTTCGAAGATGTGTTCGCAGATACGTCTTCTCACACACTGTGCACTTGAAAGGCTTTTCTCCCGTGTGGGTTCGAAGATGTGTTCGCAGATGTCCACTTTCAGCAAACGTCCTCTCACACATTGAGCACTCAAAAGGCTTTTCTCCCGTGTGGGTTCGAAGATGTGTGCGCAGATGTCCACTTCGAGCAAACGTCTTCTCACACATTGAGCACTCAAATGGCTTTTCTTTTGTGTGGATTCGCAAATGGCTTCGCAGATCTCCGCTTTTAGCAAAAGTCTTCTCACACACTGTGCACTTGAAAGGCTTTTCTCCCGTGTGGGTTCGAAGATGTGTGCGCAGATGTCCACTTCGAGCAAACGTCTTCTCACACATTGAGCACTCAAAAGGCTTTTCTTGTGTGTGGATTCGGAGATGTTCTCCCAACTTTGACCTACATTGTATTTTCTTCTTGCAAAAAGGACGGATGCAAGTCCCATACGATGTGTCCATTCTTGTGGCGTGGTAAAATTTTCTGGTAGAAAAATCCTTCTTGTAATATACTTCTCCACCCGGGATGGGCAAGCAGGCGGAGCGTGGACGTGGAAAATTCTGGAAAAGAGGAAGACGTGTTAAAAACTTGCATATTGGCGGTTGAATCCGAAACGCAGAGAGAGGCGGCACAAACACGACAAGAAACACCAAACTGTTGTGGAGAAAGGGAGAGCGACGTGTTTTAACTTTGAATCCGCCGCTTTCCCGCGCTTTGCTCCCCGCAGGCCGACCAACAGAAGTACAAGCGAGCCCTTTCCCTCCTCAATGCTACAAACACGCGGAACAGAGAGAGAGGAGGGGGGTGGTCGGGAGAGAGAGAGAGGGAGCGTCCATAATTTATCATATAATTAGCGGCAGGTGGAAAGAAGGGTCGTTGCGGTGGCTTTGAAGGGGGAGGGTAGGAGTGGGCAGCCCCCCCCCTCAGGGTGACCACCATCC
>NW_026267838.1:28393-29109 GCF_000697945.3 Frankliniella occidentalis
GCCGAACGGTGCATTGAAATGTCTCCGTGAGCAAGGTGACAAACGCCTATTTGTTGCGGTTTAGACCCCGAAAGTTGCGGTTTCAATTTACAGTGCGCAGCGCAGCGGTCGTAACGGAGGGCGCAGCGTGAACTCAAAGAGGAGGTACATAAATGCCCAGTTAGTGAAGGGTGGCAAAGAAGGTCCATGCAAGTCGCTGGAAGTCCGGAAAATTTTCCTAGAAAAATTTTTTTTGAAGCTTTTCTAGGAAAAATTGAAAAACAATTTTAAAGAAACATTTTGCAGAATACTTTAAAAATCAAAAAAATTCTTCAGATTTTTTTCCCCCTTATGGGCGAGGCCGTGATCGCAGTCCTTTCACCACCAGGACACTCGAGATAGCTCCCGAGCTCCCGGCCGTGTGTCCGGGACGTCGCCGCGGCCATAAACTAGATCCGACGGCCTCGGCCGTTGTCATCGCCGCGCCATCCGCTCAGAAATATTGCCGAACGGCCGCGGCCCACGCGCCTGCTACACCTGGCCGGGAGCTCAGCCTTTAACAATCACTTCCATTCCTTTGGCCGCGTATAAATTTGCCTGGGATTACGAGCAAGGCCGAGGCAATGGATAGGCGAGGCCAGGGAGTCTTGAGGAGCGAGAGTGTCGGGGCGGGGCGGGGCACTGCCTAGCTCGCGGCGGTGTTCCGGGGCGCGCAGGCGAGCGGCGGAGCGCGGGGG
>NW_026267838.1:29159-30149 GCF_000697945.3 Frankliniella occidentalis
CCCCCACCGGAGACGAACACGAAAGCGTCCTCAGCCCCTTATTCGCACGTTGGGCGCCGGCGACGCAACTCGCCGTCGCGAAAGGAATTAGCGCAGAGCGGGGAGCAAGGGAAGTGCAGCAGAGATGTTGGGTCCGTGAGGCACTGCCAGACCAGCCCGGCTGCCAGCAGCCAGGCAAGGCAGGCATTTCGCCCCGTCCTGCACGCCGCCCCGCCGAGGGTGGCAGCCACCCTCAAGCTTTTCGGGCCGCTCGCTTGTTTACCATATTTCTAGAATAGTTTCGGCTCTTGTTTGGACTCCATCTCTGCCCCTGCAGCCTGCTGCTGCTGCCGCCGCCGCCACGCCTTGCGCCCCTCAAGCCGTTGGCGCCCTTTTGCACCCCTTCTCGTCCCTCGTCCTCTCCCCCGGCGTAGTTTGTGCGGAACTAAAAGGGTGGGGAGAGGGAGAGGGAGAGAGAACTGAAGAAAAGTCACGGAAGTGGCGGGGGAGGGGAGAACGGGACGGATGCGGGAGACGGAAAAGGAGAAAGGGGTTGGCCAGCAATGACAAATAATTCGAAAGCACGCGCGATAGCGGGGAGAAAAATAAAGAGAGACGCAGCAAGGTCTTCTCGCGCTTCTCGCTCGAAATTTAATCCGAAAAACGACGCGTCGTCGTCGTCCTCTAGGGAAACCAAGCCGCTCCGACATGAAAGACTACGTCAAAAACTGTTTTATTTGCTTCGTTTTCCCCGCGCTCGTTTTCATTTTCAATCATAAAGGATATGCCAAAGAACCCGCACGCGGCTGAATTGCTGCTGCTGCTCCTCCCCATCCCCCCCCCCTCTCTCTCTCACCCGAAGCGAACTTAGATTGGGACCGCCTGCCACCGCTGCCGCACAAGAAAAGCGAAAGTGCCGATGGCCGTCTGGAGGATGGCGGGGCGTGGCGGGGCGTGGCGGGGCGTGGCGGGGCGGCTCGGGGAATGCCCTCGGGCCGGTGTGCGGCCGGG
>NW_026267838.1:32001-37078 GCF_000697945.3 Frankliniella occidentalis
CTCCAGAACCCTCTCTCAGAGGATGCAAGAATGATCAACATTGGTTAGAAAGAAGTTAGAAGACATTCCGGTTGTTGAGCACAAGCTTCTTAAGCTGGGGCAGCTTGGACCGGATGCGCACCAGGTCCCTCTCAGCTTCCAGTTCAAACAGTTCGTTAACCATCACCTCCAGATTCGCAAGCTCCGGGAGGCGGCCCGACTGGCCCAGCAGCTTGAGTAGGTTGACCTCGTCCGAGTACGTTTCGAAGTACAAGAACAGCCTGGAGACGCTGTCGGAACACAGCCGGGCAGCACCCACGAGGTCAGCGGTCGGCAACGAGTGTGGAACCACTAGACGGAGGTGCGACAGGCGGCGGCAGCCCAGCAGCTTGTCCATGCCCCTCACGAACGGTCCAGCGAGACACCACCGGTGGCGGATGGCCCGCAACAGACCCGCGACCTCGTCGTCCAAGGCGGCCGCACCAAAGAGGATCACGTCCCGGAGGGTAGAGGCGTGCGCGCGCAGCAGCACCTTGAGCAGCGCGCCGGCCGGGCCGTCGAACCAGAGCCTCCTGAGCGAGGCCGGCGCAACTGCAGCGAGCGAGTTCACGTCCACGTCCCCCATGTAGGCCAACTTCTGAAAGCGAAGCTCCAGTTCGTGCAGGCCCTCGACGTTCACGACGAACTTGGAGAGGTGCCTGAAGCCCGAGGGCCAACGGCTCGCCTCCACCACCAGAGTCAGCTTCTTGAGCCGGCCGAAGGCCGCCTGGCGGCCCACCACGCTCTCGGCCATCATGGGGAACCGGTCGACGTGCAGCTCCAGATGCGAGGCGGCGCACTCGGTGTCCACGGCCAGGGCACCGTGGCGCAGCAGGTCGTCGTGCTTCAGGCGCAGGCGGCGGCAGCACGGCGGCCCCAGGGCCAGGTCGGCGCCGGCGATGTCGCGCCGGGTCCACAGGTCCGGGTGCGCCACCAGGTCGCCCAGGCGGCGGCACACGAGCCGGCAACGCCTCAGGTCGGGCAGCGCGAGGTGTTGCAACACCGCCAGCAGGACGTCGTCCGGCAGCGCCTCCATCTAGAAGCAAGAGGCGTCACCTGAGGCACAGCATGAAAGCGTTCATGCACAACGTGTCGGTTGTACCGGGTATTATGACATTTTATCTAATTTTATTAATCATTATGTAGGGTATTTTAGGGTACTCTTTGGCACATTATGGAGTATTATGAAGTATTATAAAGGTATTATGGGGCCCGTGTACGGAGTATAGTGCAAGTTGCAAAAAAACCTCGCATAGAACTGTGTTTTTTTTTTGCACAGAGAGTCGCAGGTCGCAGGACTAGAAAATCAACTCCAACTTAACTTGTACAATTAGTCGTTTATTATGGTTATACTACAGCTATATACATATCACACAGTACACCCACGTATGTATCTTTGAATGTTATTTAATAGTCAGGTGAAACACTAACAGAAAAGAAATATTTGTGAAATCTTGACATTTAAAAATAAATTGGAAACAAGTTATTCTCCTAGTTGTAAAAGGAGATGCTAGATGGTGCACTCTACATGGCCCTTGCTTCTCAGTCCCGTGGCGTCAGGAGGACGCGTTCACCACCGATAATGAGCTCTTTGAGCGAGGGGAGGTAATCGCAATGTTTCAGCACCTCAGTCTTCTGAGCCGAGTATACCTGTAATGGACAGAGAGGCTGTTACTTCAAGTTACTGTGAAGCCTGTTAAACTTCATTGTACAGGCAAAAGCTCCGTAAATACTTACAGGCATTTGATTGATAACATCTGCCACCACCCGAGAGATCTCAATCTCTGCTAGTAGATCTACTTCTACACGGGTCAATTTGGGGCTGCCAGTTTCTCCCAAGGTCTTGACGAGGTCCACCACCATCTCACCCATCCCTTTCACGTAGAAACGACTGATGCTGCTCAGTCGCAGGAATTTCTTGGCGTCTGCGATGTAAGGAGGATTGACACGGTCCTGTGCGGTAAGCCTGAGGGATGTCAGCGACCGACACTTGGCGAGCTTGTCCAGGCCGGGCACGAAGGGGCACTGCAGCTCCCAGGGGTGGGCGATGCTCGCGAGCAGGTCGACGACCTCGTCGCCCCAGCTGCCCCGGTGATCCAGCCAGACCTCCTCCAGGGTGGCGGTGTGCGCGCGCAGGAGGGCCTTGAGCAGCACGGCGTTGTCTCCACCGTACGCGAGCTTCTTGAGCGACGGCGGCACCGGGCACTTCCAGCCGATCGTGAAGCTATAGGTTGAGGAGTACCCAATGTGCAGCTCACGCAAACCCCTGATTTGGAGGGCGAACTTGAGGAGGTAGGAGTCACCTAGGGGCAAGCTTCCGGGCAAGCCGCCGTGAAAGGCTCCATCAAGCAAACCGGAGGGCGAGAACGCGATGGCCAGCTCGCTGAGGCGGCCCAGCTCCACCTGGCGGCGAATGATGCCCACCGCCACCAGCGGGTGCTCGTCGACGAGGACGCTGACGCCCGCGGCCGCGCACGAGGTGGTCCGGGCCGCGGCGGCGGTGAGCACCGGCAGCTGGCCCCACCCCGTCAACACGAGCCGTCGGCAGCGGGGCGGTGGCGGCGACATGAGCAGGACGCCGCTGGTGATGTCCCTGTCGCGCCACAGCTCGGGGTGGCCCACCAGGTCGCGGAGGCGGCGGCAGACTCGGCGGCACCGCACCAGGTCGCGGTCGGCGAGGTGGTGCAGCACGGCCAGCAGCGCGTCGTCGGGCAGGGCATCCATCTAGAAACAAGACGCGTCACCTGAGGTACGGCATGGAACTGTTCATGTAAATTGGGTCGGTTGTGCCGCAGCAGCATGTTGCAGGTGTGACTATGCCTATTCCCTCCGGACGTAAGGGGCTTAGGGCTATATGAACTCTGCAGCACGGAAGTGTATGCGATCCCGCAACAACACTGAAGCGTCCGTTTAGATACACCTGGTGCGTAAACGTCTACGTTTTAAATGTCCACGGCTTGTAACTATGCCAGATAACAGTTTTTGAGACAGTCGCTAAGAATGTCTCTATTTTAAAAATCGTATAGAACCGTGCTTAATTTTTCGCCCACCAACATTGAACGTGCAAAGCGCAAAGAGCCTCGGAGAACAGATATTCAAAGCCAGCTCGGTTGTAGTTTGTCGTTTATTGGTGATATTTTTGTGATCTCATCCGCAGAACTAGCAAGTCAAACCAAACTTGTTGATAGTCGTGTATTACGGTTATATACAACAAAGCTATAAACATAATATGCAGTTCACAATTTTTACATCTTTTAAGTTTAAAAGGCTCAAACAAAGAGGAAATATTTATGAAACCTGCTAACAAATTGTTAAAAAGTAAATACAAAAAAAAACTCCTAGTCTTCAAACAGAGATGCCAGATTGTGCACTGGACTGTGCACCTCCTTCTCAGTCCCGTGGGACTAGGGCGCAGTGTTCACCGTTGAAAATTAACTCCTTCAGGGCCGGCAGGAAATCACCAAGAAGTATAAAAGCAACTTTAGTAGCACGGTACAGCTGTAATAAAAAAGGGGCTGTCAAGATTTTGGAAAGCCTAAAGCGACGGAATACAGGCAAAAGCTGTGCAAGTACTCACCACCACATCTTCTACCAACGGAGACTCGCGTAAGTCCACTTCTAGGTGTGTCACCTTGGATTTGCTGACGGGAGTGCCATCGTCTCCTAACGACCTAACTAGGAGTATGGGCAGCTTACAACGCCCGCGCGCGCGCACGTAGAAACGAGTGATGTGGCTGTAGCGCACGAAGTCGATAGCGTCACAGTAATCCATCGCTGGTACGTCCTGGACGGTGAGCCTGAGGGACGTCAGCGAGCAGCACTCGGCCAGCTTGGGGCCCAGGCCGCGCACAACGTGGCACTGCAGCTCCCAGGGGTTGGCGATGCTCGAGAGCACGTCGGTGACCTCACGGTCCCAGCCACCCAGGTGGTCCAGCCTGACCTCCTCCAGGGTGGCGGCGTGCGCGCGCAGGAGGACCTTGAGCAGCGCGGCGTCGTCTCCACCGTACGCGAGCTTCTTGAGAGACGGCGGCACCGGGGACGACCAGCCAGTCGTGTAGCTGTGCTTCGAGGAGCCGATGTGCAGCTCACGCAAACCCCCGACTTGGAGGGCGGACCTGAGGAGGAGGCCTTCGCCTGCGCGCCAGCAGGCGGGAGAGAAGCTGATGTCCAGCTCGGTGAGGCGGCCCAGCTCCGCCTGCCGGCGAATGACGCCCGCAGCCACCAGCGGGTGTGCGTCGACAAGAATGCTGAGGCCCGCGGCCGCGCACGAGGTGGTCCGGACCGCAGTGGCGGAGCCCACTGGGAGCTTCCTCCAGCCCGTCAACGCGAGCCGTCGGCAGCGAGGGGGCGGGGGCGACATGAGCAGGAAGCCGCCGGAGATGTCCCTGTCGCGCCACAGTTCGGGGTGCCCCACGACGTCGCGGAGGCGGCGGCACACGCGGCGGCACCGGACCAGGTCGCCGTTGTCGAGGCGGTGCAGCACGGCCAGCAGGGCGTCGTCGGGCAGGGCCTCCATCTAGAAACAAGAGGCGTCACCTGAGGTGCTACACGTCGGTTGTAGAGCGGTAGCAGACGCCGCCGTTCTGCGCGTTTGCCTATACTCCATCCGCATGGAAGAGGCTGTGACCCCTGCGACGCGGTAGGGTATGGGATACCGCAGCAACACTTTGGCGTCCGCTCGGATACACCCGGTGCGTCAAAATACACGTGTGAAACGCTCGCGGCGGGTAGGCATCTAAGTGTAAATTAATGATTTTTTAAAAACTCGTTTAGAACCGTGCTTTGGGCACACGAACATGCCTAGCGCAAGGAACCTCGCAGGACAGAAATTCAAATCCAACTCAGTTGTAGGTGGCCGTTTGTTGGTTTTAATTTTAATTACAGTATCAGGGCTACAAGATCAAATCAAACTCAGTTTTTCTTTGTCATTTTTTGGTTATATTTGTAATTACATTTGGAGGACTAGGAATTTAAATCGACCTCGCTGATAGTCGTGTATTATGGTTATGTACAGAGCTGTATACATATTATTAAATGCACTACATTGATTATATACTTA
>NW_026267839.1:0-326 GCF_000697945.3 Frankliniella occidentalis
CTAAACACTAACTCGTGATCCTTCCGCCCGGGCAGCCGCTACGGGCTCCTGCACGTACTCTGACGTCTAAACGACACGACAGGCAATGCGGTGACGAAAAAGAGAGAGGAGGGAAGTGTCCAGCCGTACTGCCGCCGCGGCGGAGCGGAGCTCCCATGACGGCCAGGGCGCCGCACCGCATGGGCACTGACACCACAGACCACAGAAGTCTCGGGACGTCAACGGCGTCCTGGGCCAGAGTCGCGACAAGGACGCCCGTCCGACCCCGGGCCGTGCTTCAGCGAGGCCTCGATGGAGGGCGTCTCCCTAGCACCACAGCGACGCGA
>NW_026267839.1:5323-6056 GCF_000697945.3 Frankliniella occidentalis
AAAAGACTTTGCTGCTCAAAACAAAACATCATAGATTTGCCCATGGATACAAATTAATGTTTTCGTCATTAAACAATTTTCTCCTTAAATGTTAATAAAATTGTCCATAGCCGGCTATGGTTTCTCAATTGAATCAATTTTACGGGTTCATTGAAAGGTCTGTTGCAAAAGGAGGTAATCGTTGTATTTTTATGGATAAAAATGTTGGTATTATAGTTGTTTAACCGTTTGATACGACCGTGGAACCGACGCACCACCGTATATTTCTCATACTCGCCTTTGCTTCTTTCGTCTGTTCTTTCTTTCCGCTTTACCGGAATGGTCTATTCAGAAACTATTGCCAGCTATGGACAATTTTATTAACATTTAATTTGTATCCATGGACAAATTCATTTATGGCTATGGACAAATTTATCTTTTACTATTGATTGATTTATTTATAGCAAGGGACATTTTTATAATCATAGCTACGGATAAATTCATTACTTTCTCTGTAGCCTCCATCATAATGGTCGGGTTTGTTATCGTACTCCAACAAAATTGTTTGCAGACGGAGAGTACACTCTTAAAGTCCTACGAAGAACTTGGGTTGATACACTACTTTTAAGATTTGTTCGGTAATACACACCGTTTTCAGCTTTGATCCGGTTCCTATGGTAGGTCAGTCTTTACGATGACAAATGTTAGTATTAATCAAATAAGTACTTTACAAATAGCCAAAGGTTTGTAATGC
>NW_026267839.1:10801-12893 GCF_000697945.3 Frankliniella occidentalis
AAGGTACATCTTGTTAAGGGTGACGTTAAGCTTCGAGAGCGGTCTCGTCAGTGTCGTCGCCCTTACGGCAATGGGGCAAGGCAATCTGCAGAGACTTCGTTAAATGATTTCCAGAGCCTCTTAACCTGTGCATAACGAATTCCTAGGTACATTGCTTTCTGGGCCTGAGTTTGGCAAGCGTCGAGGGCAGCCTCGCTGGTGGCGGTTGCGTCGCAGGCTTGACGGTCAGCGTTGACGGAGTTGATGGTCTTCAGAACGTCGTCAAGCGTTGTCCTTGTATTTTGGATGAGGCTCTGTTAAGTAAGATGCGGGAGTTAGCAATTATATGCCGAAAAGAGCAGCTGGAGTCATACGTCCGAAGTCACTCTCTACCTACCAGTGTCAATGCGCTCGTGCAACTCGCCCAATCGGGGATCCACGAGTCAGCGAGCTGTGCGCCGGTGCAGTCATCACTGATTTTGTCGAATCTTCTTGACCTCTTGGATCTCTTGCGCCTTTTGGTTCATTTTGCTGTACAACGCCTCAAATGCGGCCCTCTTGCACTCAGCTTCGGCTTTGGTGTCGCTCTGGTACTTATTGAAGCACTTGACAGTGGCCTCGTCCGATGTATGGTAGTGGGAGCGCGCGATGGTATCAACCACAGAGTAGGCGTCATTAACAACGCGCTGTAAAGTAAGATTAGGTAAATTATGCCGAAAAGCGCAATTGTAGTCATCCGTCCAAAGTCATTTGTTACTTGCCGCTGGCAATTTCTTGAGGCACTGATCCCAATTGCTGTCGGAGGTTGACTTCGGGGCCGCAGACACAAGAGCCTAGAATACAAGCCACTTTATATATAATTTCACTTTTCTGAGCTTTTATCACTGAAACTTTACAGGTCAGACCTGATGCCGTTTAAGCTAGAGAGGACAGCTTTAGCTTCAAGTCTGAGAGTCAAGGCTACTGTGGCATGCCAAAAAACAGCATGGCTCGGAAGTCATTCAGTAAAACGGCATAGCACAGAAAACGTGCTGAAAAAACAAGCAGGACTGCCCTTCCAGCAAACTTCGTTGCCAGCTCCGCTCAGCTACGCTCGCTTCTCCGGTCGGCCTGGGGCTTCGCCTGCTTGGCCTTTCTTCGGCCCGACAGATGAGTCACTATTGGCGTTCTGAACAAATTTGCCTCCTCTACGATCCTTCAGCCCGCCAATCATGAACTGATCGACTAGTGGAGCCCAATACTCCAGTGACCACAGAGTTTCTCGTCTGTTTGTCTGTCTGTTATCACGATAATTTGAGAACGGATTGAGCTAGGGACTTGTATTTTCAGGGGCTCTTTATATCACTAAAAGCCAGAACTATCTAGATTTTGAGCAGTCTAGCTCTTAACTTAAAATTTGGGAAACATAATGAACAACACGACGCGTCCTACGAACAAAGTTCGATCTCCGGGCGCGCCGTTCAACAAAGTTCGATCTCCTGGCGCGCCGTTCAACGCAGTCCGATCTCCTTTTCAGCTTTCATCTGCACCGTAGGCTTCAAGCCGTGATATCTTCGTTGATAGTTCACTTAAAATGAAACTAATAAATTCTATGTGATCCTCAAAGATTACGCAACGCATTGGACCAATAATAATATGCCATGATCTTGACGAACAGACGTACGAGGCGTTTAATCTTCCACCTCACTGCAAACCCCGAAAAGGAGATCGGACAGCGTTGAACGGCGCGCCAGGAGATCGAACTTTGTTGAACGGCGCGCCCGGAGATCGGACAGTGTTGAACGGCGCGCCGGGAGATCGAACTTTGTTCGTAGGACGCGTCGAACAGGTCCTAAAAAGTGTCTTTTTCACTTGGCAATAGTGGGTGCTACGGGGTCAAACGGGTCACGGTTGATTGGAAAAATGAGCTCCACACTTTGTATTTTATAACCTTTTTTGTGGCATGACTCCTGTTGGTGGCTGTATCTTAAGCACGATGTAGTATGCCCCCCGGTGTTGGCATTGCAGCGCCAAAGGTGGCACCAGTTGCGCTGCGATCGGCTGTGGGTCAGCCAGCCACTCTCCGGTTTCCCTAGCTAATGGGTCAACATAGGATAGGATAATCCTATCGTCG